>NC_135560.1:13797597-13900097 GCF_964340395.1 Glandiceps talaboti | reverse complement strand
GCAAAGTAAAGTCTGTCGAAGAAAACGTGGTTCATTACCACCCTTATCGTAAAATAGTTGGTTATGGTGGGATTTTGGTAAATAACAGTTTTAGTTTGATATAAACTTGTTGTATTAGAATTTTATACTGTTTACCAATGCAAAACTGAAGAGGTTTGGACCATTATTTCATGTGTTTGTGGAAAATGTCTGACGGCGTAGAAACCTCCATGGTTCAATTCATGTAGTGGAATACATTTAGAATACAAATGGTGACCAGAAAAATACATGTGACTCAATTTTTAAAAGATTTAGAAATTATCATCTATGTAAATACAACGATTTGAAATAACACTTAAAAAAATTACAAACATCTATCTCCAACCAATAGGAACATTTAGTTTGAGTCCATCCACAATTTTCAGACAGCAATCTCTGACCTCTGACCTCTGACCTCTGACCCCCATGTTGTCCTTCAATACTTAAAATATGTCTTCAGTCAATAAATGACAAGTTTCAAACCCCTGAGTACAAAAGTTAGATTATAATATCAGAGCCCCGGTCTGAGATTATACATACCCATTGCGTTGCTGTTCAACAAGAGAACGCCGTGGGATTTTGAATCTTGTTCCAGGCAAGTATAGAAGGGATGGACCCCATAAAGGTTGGCATCACCCTAGAGTAGAAAAATGTCAACTGTCATCTTAGCAACAGTTCTCCGTATCCATTACAACATATATGATGTAACACTTGCTTTTAAGATTGGTTGAAAATACAACCACTCTCACATAACCATTACTATTCGATGACTGGTTGGAATATATTCATTGATCAAACATCTGAATTTCTCACATGACATTTACAACTTAACAGTTTGAAGTCTAGCCGAGTGATCGCTATCTGTTTTACATTGTATTATCAATCTGAAATTGTAAAATCTATAAAAAAAAGTTTTGATATTAAAAAAAATAAAAGCATAGTTGAATATCGATTGATACATTTCATCGTGTTTAAACTGTTCATGGTGGCGTAAGAAATTGTCATGGTTACGTGATGAGAAGGGTTGATATTTGATCAACGAATTCTACGGCCGGGCTATTCATTGAGTTGTAATGTTCTGTGAGAATGGTTGTATTGAAACAATCACCTAGTGGTCTTAGCATGGGATGATTGTTTGCATTCGTACAGTAGCAAACCAATAACCACAGAAATTTATTAAACTCATAAACAAAGATTTATTGCAGCTGCTGAGTTCGCAATTCAGTGTCTAAATATAAGCTTATAATCAATAATATTGATAAGAAATGAATTATTTTGTTTTCACGAATCGCCGACGCTCTTTTAGATCAACTGCCGTGCATAAACAATTGTAAGAGAATATACAAAAGGCCCAGTTCGGATAGGATAAAACAACATAAAATAGTTTTCTGGCTGAGCTTTATAAAACGTTGGTCACGAACAAAGAATGATCTCATACAATCTTTATGGTTGCACTGATGAGATAACGCTAATGTAAGAAAATGGAATTGAAAACCTGGCGTTTAAAGAAATAAAAATCAATACAAAAACAAACAAACAAACAAACAAACAAACAGACAAACAAACAAGTACACAGACAAACAAACAAAACAAACAAATGGAGGACTGGAAAGGACACTATTGAAAACTAGAAAGATCATTGAAACCCTGATAAAAATGTAAAAAATGAAATTCAGCTTACGTTAGGTCCTTGATCTCTCGCAAATGAACCCCACGTCTTATAATTCATATCATGGCGAAAACTTGGATGTTCATGTTCGCCAAGACCATAAAAGTTGGACGACGGCAACATAGTTGATATTTGTAAAAACTGGTCGGCAAATACAAAGGCACCGACTGAAGTGTCCCAGCTATATAGGTGAATTAGAATGAAAATAATAGTTTAGTACTGTTTACTTTATTTAAACTCGAATAACTGCATGATGCATGAAATGGTTTTGGAAAATCGTCAAGAAGACGTACGTAGTCAGGATTGATTTGAAATAGGATGCAAGTATAATGTATTATATATGTATATCTTTTATTTGATTATAAACTTTGTAGAAAATGTTTACTTTTAAATTCCAAAAAACAAAACTTCAAGATAGAGGACAAGGAAACAAGTGCGATGGTGCGTGATATCTATATGAAATAAATATTGTCCTATACAGCATTTCATCAGACTTGTGTTTTTTGGGGGAAGTGAGAAATTATAGTGCAAAGGTTAATTACAGGTAATATATATATATATATATATATATATATATATATATATATATATATATATATATATATATATATATATATATATATATATATATATATATATATATACCAGTACAGACTTACATTACAGTATTTGTGTCCTTACGTATGACTTTCAGTGAAAAGGGTTCTTCCGTAAATTCCACGTCATACATAGGATCCGTTGCCATGGTATCAGGCTCTGGCATCTCTACTGGTACTTCAAACCTTGTGTTCGTTGCATCGTAAAACTAAAAGTAAACAACGGAAAGGTGTATGAGTGTTTTTTTAGTAGTAATTCTACTGAAAATAAATGACGTCACTCAACAAATAACTAAATACGCTATTGTTATTATGATTACTGGAAATAAGTGGTGACACTGCTTAAATATTCTGGCACTTTGGGCATATCTTGCATGTGCTCACACTCACCAACAAGAACAAAATAAAAGACAGACCAAAATTACTAGCCCGCCATTTTGTTTTTGGATTGTTGCATTTCGATCGCGAGTTAACCTTTATGTGGTATAAAGTAAAACATATTTGCCGGATGAAAGCCCTTAGTTTGATTTCAAATAAAAAATTGCAACGTTGTTAAATCTTAAGAAACGTCAAAGTATTAATGACAATTACACGTACGTTCGTTCCAAAGTAACAAGTTCAGTATTTTATCAATATTGTGTTATTCAAAAATTTTCATATCACGTCATATCATACATATCACATCACATCACATCACATCACATCACATCACACCACACCACATCACATCACATCACATCATATCATATGTCATATCATATCATATCATATCATATCATATCATATCATATCATATCATATCATATATATCATAGCTTATCATATCATATCATATCATATCATATCATATCATATCATATCATATCATATCATATCATATATCATAGCTTATCATATCATATCATATCATATCAATCATATCATATCATATCATATCATATCATATCATATCAATCATATCATATCATATCATATCATATCATATCATATATATCATAGCTTATCATATCATATCATATCATATTATATCATATCATATCATATCATATCATATCATATACCACACCACACCACACACACCACACCACATCACATCACAGCACATCATGTTCGGTTTATGTGGACGGAAAGGGCGGGGCTTTACAATAATTTTTTTCCTTTGGTCATCAATTGTTGAAGGACTTTGACACTCGCATTTCTGAGAATAACTTTCCATCATCAAGGAAAACCCATTCCTTATCATACCAAGAAAATGACAGACAGACAGGATGTTAACATTTTTCAATACAGTGACGCGACATCCAAGACGACCTCTCGGATCTCAACTATCACAAAATGCACGTATACTCTATATGTTTTTGTCGAACAGTATATATCAAAGGAAACAAACAATTGTAAAATACCCCAATAAACAATAGTCGGTAATTGGCCGATTTGGCAGAGTACAAAGAAATATCTAATCTACGATGCATTTCTTTGTTTATGGTTCGTCAATCATGATAATCTTTGCTGATAAATAAGGCATATTTTGAAGGGTCATAATACATCAACGTGTAATCTAGACATGTTTACATTTTTACGCTGCATTCCAACATACACAGCACAGTATAATTAATAGGACTGTAAATACCACACTTTGTTGAAAATAGACCTCCTTGTCTAAATGACCACCTCTTCGAGTCTCAAAAATGTCTTTACGAAATATATAAGTTCGTTGTACTTGCACTGGCCTACTGCCAAACATGTACAAGTTACTACTGAATATTCCTTTATTCCTTTATTAGATAATGTACAAATATGTGCCTGTTGATCGACTCCTACAAGTATCACTATTCTTTACTCAATTTCATTTCATTATAATAGATATGTGTGTATTTATCATTTAAAAACAACAACAGCAATCCTTCGGTGTTATTGGTAGAGGTTTGTTTGAGATATCATATATCGAAACGTGACAACGATCACGTGTCCGTTTTGTTCGTTGCCTTTTTTGTGTGAAATCACTTCTCAACACAACTCAATCGTACAAGTTGAAGCTCTGTTGTTTCGTCTAAGAGTAAGCTTTGTGTGTCAACTTTAAAAGCTATTTCACAAATCTTATGTCACACCCATACTCATACATTCATACTGAGGATTCACTAGTTATATTTCATATCACACAGGTGCTCCCCCCAACCCCACCCAGCGAACCCTCTACCAATATGTGACGCGTATAGTAGCTAACGACCAATTGCACCAACGCACCAATCATTCCATCTGGAGGACAATTGCAAACAATTATATTGAACCAGCCATCAACACGGTCAAACTATCACGGAGCACACCAAACAAATATACAGTACCAATGTGAAAATGATTAATGAAGGTTCTACCGACCTTAAAATGTAACCGATGGTTTTCTTGGTATTCAATATCCAATGTAACAGATTCAATATCTCCACCATACATAGAAGGTTGGTTTGGCCTCATCTTCAGCGTAACTCGATCACCCCAGCTAAATTCTTCTTTCTGTCCTACCATGCTATATATACCATAGTTTTCTGGATAATAACAGTGAGGGACTCCTCCGCTGACGTCCTCACCAAACCAAGCACATCCACGGCGTTGACATTCCTCTTCGTTTGCATTGTCACCGCCCTCGGGTATGCAGTCAAATCGAAGTTGCTCGGGTGGTGGTGGTGGTGGTGGTTGTGTCAACTCAGGTGAGGGTGTTGGTTTTGGGCCTCCGTCATTGTAATCTGGGTGAGCAAAGTAAGTTATAGGAACCACAATGGCGATAACTACACACGCAGTTACTAAACATGCTAAAATTACGACTTTGCGGTTGGACATAGGCATTTTGAAACGACTGTGGTGTTGTGAAAGGAAGAGAAATGGCAATCTGAGTAAGCTGCCAAGCGATATAGAACTGCACGATTTCAGACGTGACACACGCCTCGTGAAGTCGGTGTCAAGAGTTTAGCCTCTTAAGACGACAATTTAAACGAATTTTATGGCTAGCTATGTGGACTTTGACCATCGAAAATTTAATGTCATATTTCATAGAGATTTTGATAGTACCATTGAAACAATGTCATGTTTTTTCTATTATTTTAATCGAAATAACTGTTATTGAAATAATACAAAACGCAGACATATATATAACTCATGTCGTCTTTTCAAAATAAACAGAACACGATATCATGATCCTTTGACTGGGCACTGTCTTGACCGGAGTTTCACACTTCTCTGGAACTAAATACTCACGCCACAAATATAGCGCCATCTAAGTCGATATGACGTTATGATTTAACGTGCATTGCGTCTAGATTCTTATTCTGACCGCATGATGGCGCTAAACAAACCAAAGCAAAACTTATTGCAAGCCAACATTAATGAATAAAAAAAAAACGAACTAGAAATCAGATAGAAACGGGGCTCCTGTAATTGCCATACTGCTATTCAACCTGAGGCGAAAATGAATTGAGTATTTCCGACAAAATGGTGTCGGGAATTGGGGTGGGTGGGGGTGGGGGTGGGGTTGGGGGTCGAGCAAATAAAGGTATTCATCCGACAAACGAGTTAAGATTTATCAACACCACATTGTTCATGTCATGGATGGATGTGGTGGCCTTTTCACTAAGGGGCAAGATCAATATTTCAATGTAGGATAAAAAACTAAATTCTTTTACTTTGGAGTGGGGGTGGGGGTGGGGGGGGGGTGGGGGTTGAACCATTTTAGTTCTCATCCTACAAAAACGATTTTACTTTATTGGATTTGTTATGTACCCCTAAATACAAAATACTTCTAAAAATGTCATATTGAGAAATGGATGAATTTTCATCATAGTAAATGCATGGCACTAAAATACAGTAAATTGACAATATTAAAAAAGAGCTATTTTTTCCTCACTACATGGACTGGCTTTGTATTCATAGCAGCACTACATAGTACTACACAGTATGTATGTATGTATGTATGTATGTATGTATGTATGTATGTATGTATGTATGTATGTATGTATGTATGTATGTATGTATGTATGTATGTATGTATGTATGTATGTGTGTATGTGTATGTGCGTGATAAAGTGTGCTTGTATGTCTGTACATGTGTGCGTTTATGTCTCGATGGTCTATCACGGGGGGGGGGCAGGTTACGCTTGAATGGTGGCAGTCGACAATGATTTTATCACGTACGGTATACTCCTCTTGAACCGCTCACTTATTTGTATCTACCATGACCGTCGACCTCATACACAGCTATCTGCTCTTGGTGATGACGTGCGTAATGACAGTTTTGTTTTTTCAAATTTCCATCTGCAATAAGTCAATATGGGATACTTGATAAAAGTAATGTTGAATCTAAGGCTTCCGGCCTGTTTGCCTAGCTACGCTTATCAGTTGGTTTTAATAATAAATGACAATTAATTGTCTGAAGCCACCTGTCTGTCTCTATATCATGGAATGCTATGAGGCTTGAAGTACATACAAAACAGACTTGTTAAATTCGCATACGCATTTTGGAGATATTTAAGTCCCGACTAGATTTCTGAGATGTTTAAATCTCAATTAACTCAAATTGCTTAATCATGTTATACCGTTTCTAATGGTATGCCAATTGTATACCATTCCTTTGGGATTTTTTTTGGATCTATCTATTTTGAGAGTTCCTGGTCTATGGTGCATAACGCAGCCTCATTTACTCTCTATTTCATGGTTTGTCTGAACGTTGGTCTTCTAGTCTGTGTTAGGATGGAGAAGAATTTAAGTGTCACTATTACAACTCTGTTTGTCTGTCTGTCTGTCTGTCTGTCTGCCTGCCTGTCTGTCTGTCTGTCTGTCTGTCTGTCTGTCTGTCTGTCTGTCTGTCTGTCTGTCTGTCTGTCTGTCTGTCTGCTGAAACAGTATATTACTATCTCAATCTTTTTCCCTCTGTCACATATCAGTTTCATCCGAGGCTGTCACGCCACTTTCTTTTTTCCAATGTTCCCTCTCCTCTGGCTCTCTCTCACCGCCTTTACCGTTCGCTATTACTCCTCTGTCTGTCTGTCAGTCTGTGTGTGTGTGTGTGTGTGTGTGTGTGTGTGTGTCTGTCTGTCTGTCTGTTTGTTGTCTGTCTGTCTGTCTGTCTGTCTGTCTGTCTGTCTGTCTGTCTGTCTGTCTGTCTGTCTGTCTGTCTGTCTGTCTGTCTGTCTGTCTGTCTTTATCTTTCTTATATCTTAAGTTTCGGAAAACTGATAAATGTGAGACAATCTTCAAAACCTTCACTTCTTCTGACAGTTTACATGTATTAGATATTGCCATCATCAACATCCTCACATTTACTCGTGATATTTCTAAACCTGTGAACAGAACAATGTGATTCCCAAGACGTTCGTTTGAAAACTAAGATACAAACGTAGCTTCATATAAGTCGTGAATACCTGGAATTCAATGTAACCAAAAGTTTATATTCGAATCACAACACGACAAGATTAATAACTCGTCACTAGAAGGAATCCGAACGTTAACGTGAGCTGTAACGTTGGATAGTCTTGACCTTTGGTAGCTGCTCAATAAACAAGCACTGAAGTGTTACTGTCATTGAAATCTGCATTTCTTTAAAAACATATCAAAACTCCTGATGTGTATTTCATCACTATGGAGAGTGCTACTGTACTACAAGTACTCCCACAGAACCATTATAATCATCAAATGACGATGTTGGCTATTTCGTAGATCGAAAAAAAAGAAAAAAAGAAAGAAAAAAAGACACGCATCACCATGTCTAACGTAACTTGAACGTAACCAATCTACTGAGAGTTTATAAGTTCAGTTAGGCCTAAAAAAATGTTTGGTTACGGTTACCCGACCCCATCTAATTTTTCACTGCCGATTCTAAATTTTTTTTTACGTATTCGAGATAAAAATAATAAAATCACGAAAATTGTGAAGTCTCGCGAGAACCAGTGGATGCGGAAACTGACATCAACCTAAAAAGAAATTTAAAGGTTAAACTGTTCTTCCAATCTGTAATGGCTGTATTCTGATGAGAAGAAACCAATAACACAGAGACCATATGGAAAACAACGGAAAACATAAATACTTGAACTAGACACTCACACATGAAAAAAAATACAAATAAATAAACCTACCCCAAAAATTCTAAAATTGAATGTAAAATTTAATCTTAGTACCAAACTTAAATGCTGTACAGTAATTGTAAAACATTTAACTTTGTAATACAGTCAACATGGTATTCTTGATTTCAATTTGATTGGCATATTAGAAACTCCCTCGTTTGATCGATAAACTGTATACGGGTCGAACTCTCCATCGAATTGCAAAACGTTTGTGTCAGAAAGGCTGTCTGACAGAAAATGTACAATGCAGTATGGTTAATGGTAAAAATGGGAAAGTATTCCCATTAGATCTATCTATGAAAGCATCGGGGAAAGCATAAACACTGAAATTACTAGATGTAAGTACATGAAATTACAGTTTGTGCGTTTCGTCGTTTTAACTAAACATGGGGGTCAGGTGTAAGGATTTGATCGATTTAGTTCCCAGGTGTGCATTAAAACGTGTCACTTTCACCACTTACCGACGAAGAAGGTGACGAGATGTCAAGCTGGGTGTGAATAATTTAAAAAAAAAATCAATGTCGACAAAAACTCCACCACATTCGTCAACTCCATTTCAAATTTCAATTAACAGATGCAAATGTCTTCTTTGTTTTGGCAAAATTAAAAATAACTATAATATTTTGAGAGGGTCTTGAAATTCTCTTCAGCGAGTAAATCAGATTGTGTTAGTGTGATCAATTCATTGAGTCGACTTCAGCTAAATCGTATTGGACCAGCAGCTAAAGTAATTTCAAGTTAATTTGGAAATCAGACCAAATCTCCTCTCTCAGCTTGACAAGATTATCTTTAAAATGACTAACTTCCGCCATACAAATATTCAGTAAACCTGTTGAGTTGCCTGTAACAGTTTTCTAAATTTATTTCAAGAATTTCGAGTGTGCAGTTGGCGCCAAAATGACTAGTTGTAAATTTGAGACTGTCATCTACTTGTTACATGGACTTCTACGTCTTAATTGTAGATCGTATCTGAGCTGATAACACGGTTTTTTTCTAAATAAGTCAATTAAGACATTAAAACAAGAGTGTATGCTGATTTGAAAAAAAGACACCACGACCTTGAGCATCATATACGCGCTGATACATTATGTACGTGACAGTAAAACACTCTACGAATTAAGTCCGACTGGTGTATATATAATGGTTGCGGCGATAAATAGTCTGGCTCTTCAGAGCAGAAACAATTTGATAAATTGAACAAATTTACAGGTGTAGTGGTTCTAGTAGGATCTATTTGAAAAGAGTCTGACATTTTCAAGATCTACATCTACATCATATTGCATAGTTGTGACGCACGGACCACTCGCACCACGAAATGTAATGTAAATACACCGTTGATATTCAGGAGAAAACTTTCACAGTACAATTGAAAACAAGAATGATGTGTTTAAAACAGAACAGATTCTCAATACCTACGTCACACTGTTGTGACGCATCTAGAAGTTACAGCACGAAATTGAATATAAACACACTGTTGGTATGCGAGTGAAAGGCGATAGGATTCTGCTTAAATTTTCATTCGTGAAGAACTTTCATGGAATAAAAAGCTTCTTATAGTCGATCAAGGCCAGCTAAATGTACGAAGTGTGCGAGTGTCTGGTCTTCATTATACACAGAGTGTAATATTAGAAATGGCGTTAGCGGAATCCCTTTTCACCTACTCCCACATCTACACGATACTGTTGTGACGTATCTAGCAGTCACATCACGAAATGGAATGTAAATACACTGTTGATATTCAGAAGGAAGCTCGCACACAGCTCTCATGAAAATAATTATTAATTCTTTAAAACAAGGTGGAATAGGGGTTCTGTGAACGCAGCAAAACATGTTATTTACATCCCTGATATATTTTCCAAATAGACAATAAAAATTAGTATATTTAAAAACATATTGGACTCTGTCGAGGATAGTAAGTATATTCATTTCGCCAGAGAGTATGTACATTAATAAATAAATGCATTGGAAAAAATTCAGTAACTAGGGAAGAAATACAATACTAGAAATGTATCCGTAGACAGACAAGAAGATAAGGTATGATTGAATAGCATTCTGGGTAAAATATTACTGGCGAGCCTACCAAAAATATTTCTTCAGATGTACTAGTATAGTGGACTAGAACGACAGCATATAGGTTTGGATTTGATGACCTATAACACCCCAAACAAACAAACAAACAAACAAACAAACAAACAAACACCAACCAACAACCCAAACAAAATAAGAGCAGAATGTGGTTTGCAATGCCGTCAAAATCTCCATGACAAAATAATTGTGGAAATGGACACACAAGTAATTGACTACAGGAAATGAAATACATTGAAACTGACATAGATGTAGAGACAGTATCTATATATCCTATATACTGTACATATCTGATAGCAATTGTATACAGTATATATCTGAGCAATTGTATACAGTATATATCTGATAGCTATTATACACAGTATATATCTGATATCTATTATATACAGTATATATCTGATAGCTATTATATACAGTATACATCTGATAGCAAGTACATACAGTATGTATCTTATAGCTATTATATACATGTACAGTGTATATCTGATAGCCATTATTCACTGCATGTAGAGTTGCCTTCGTGTACTGAAAAGACAAACATAATTATTGGCTTAATGTACAGGTGTAATAATCGTTAGCCTCCATTCAAGCTTGTCGACTACAGAATACTAACACTACTGATATGTAGACTTACGAAGGAAACACGTGATGATTCACTGTTGTATGAAACATTACCTCAATTAGTATAGTTTATCCTTCTGTCTACAAACCATAGAAGCGTGAAATCTTGTCGGAAACGGTTTGATTCGTACACTCTGCACGTGGTGCATTACCACTAAAACATCGTCAACTGGATCGTGCTAACAATTTAACATCCATAATCCAATTTCTTGGATGGAAAATCTGAAGCAAGTCACGCTGGCTTTGTGCGTTTGTTCACAGGGTTTTATTTCGACATGATGTAATGAATGAGAAATTACCTTCGAGGCCGTGTAAGGCACACCTTTAGACTCTGCCATTATAACACTCATTTTAAGACGCCTTTTATCGGCTTCCAAGTCGGACACACGTTTACTGCTACCTTATTTTACCGTTAAATTGAAACTGATTACGTATCCTCATCCTTCTTACATCATTACGCTCATCCAATTACGTTTTATCTCACCACGACACTCTCTTTAATGTTCGACCAGGTACAGCTCATACAACTTTTCTCACGTGGCCATTTTACATTTCGCTGTATACTTCGATCATACAATCATTGATTGACTAAAAGGCCAAGGTTTCAATCCCAGGTTCTCTCATCAATGTTATCTTATCAGTGGCAGTGGAGCCCTAATGACTACATAGGATCATCTTATTGTGTTGAACCAACTTTTTTCCAAACAGCTGTGCCAGTCAACCGTTTGTCATACCTAAATTTTAAGCCTTATCCAAACAGGTCCTTTGAAGCTGTGCTAGCAGCTACCAATAATTATACATTGTCCATAAGCAGTACATAAACAGGTTGAAATCGCTGTTGAGGTCGCTGTTTTTTTGGGTGCGGACCTAAAAATAAATTTGTTTTGACCTATCATGTATATAGCTTCAAAAAATATGTTTACCCACAGGTGATGCAATACTGTTCAGGGTGTACGATATTACGAGTAAGTTACTGTACTTAGAACAAAATAGTTTTAAAAAAATGTGGTGAGTATTGTATGAATAAAATCACGGTATTGGTTCTATTCTAGTGACTGGTATACAGTACTTCCACCGTGACTAATTAGCTTTTGAGAAAAAAAGTAAACGTGAGGTAAAATTGCCCAAATCAAAGTAATCTCTGTACTACTTCTAAGCTATTTCTATCCAGTGTACGTGAAACGTTTAAGTTCAAAATATATCATAAACGGTCGTTTTTCACTCAACTTGTTTCAATGTGTCACAATTTCCACTGAGAAACTGAGAAATCAAATGTAATTATTGCAGCGTAAGAATTCTTTGATTTATTTGCAATAACGAGGAGCATGTGTCTAGAATACATCGACGTAGGAGTATTTAGGTGATTACACATAATACGAAAGGTCAAAGTTTGTCTAATGTAAGCAACTTTGTGTACGAGTTTGAACAGATTGACCTGTTAAAATGAGCATATGGATGAATCAATACACGATGTACATCAGTTGGGAGGATGATCCCGACTCGACAAACCGGCTGTTTTTATTGATTGACTAATTGATCGATCGATCGATTGATTGATTGAATTATTGAAATAGTACTCTACTACAGCTCAAACAAATTGTAATTATTATTACTGATGGCGGTTGTAATAATAATAATGGTGGTGGTGGTGGTGGTGGTGGTGGTGGTGGTGATGAACATGGTGGTGGTGATAGTGGTGGTGATGGTGACAGTGACAGTCGTGACAATATTGATGATGGCGACGACGACGATGACGATGATGATGATGACGACAATGGTAATGGTAACAGGGATACTGAGCGATGGCGGACGATTTAAGTTTGCGTCATACACATAACTCTTGATGTGGTGATGATAAAACCCAGTCTTATGGTTCATTGCTTAATCAATGGTAATGCTCATTAATGGGCCACGTAATGGTTGATTAACAGTTTATGAACGTCGGGGAAGTCTTCCGTGTGCATATGAAACCATTGTAGGTCCTTCCATTACTTGCCCTATGACCGTAATCTAGAGTTTGTCTTATTATAACGATCATAGACTTTAAAATTAACCGCGGCTACATACTGAGTTCCGTTTCACAAGAATCAACACTCGTTGTACAGTAGTTTTCATTTTAACCACCGTGGAGCGAGCAAAAGTGTTGTTTTAAATCACGGTATTGGTTCTATTCTAGTGACTGGTATACAGTACTTCCACCGTGACTAATTAGCTTTTGAGAAAAAAAGTAAACGTGAGGTAAAATTGCCCAAATCAAAGTAATCTCTGTACTACTTCTAAGCTATTTCTATCCAGTGTACGTGAAACGTTTAAGTTCAAAATATATCATAAACGGTCGTTTTTCACTCAACTTGTTTCAATGTGTCACAATTTCCACTGAGAAACTGAGAAATCAAATGTAATTATTGCAGCGTAAGAATTCTTTGATTTATTTGCAATAACGAGGAGCATGTGTCTAGAATACATCGACGTAGGAGTATTTAGGTGATTACACATAATACGAAAGGTCAAAGTTTGTCTAATGTAAGCAACTTTGTGTACGAGTTTGAACAGATTGACCTGTTAAAATGAGCATATGGATGAATCAATACACGATGTACATCAGTTGGGAGGATGATCCCGACTCGACAAACCGGCTGTTTTTATTGATTGACTAATTGATCGATCGATCGATTGATTGATTGAATTATTGAAATAGTACTCTACTACAGCTCAAACAAATTGTAATTATTGTTACTGATGGCGGTTGTAATAATAATAATGGTGGTGGTGGTGGTGGTGGTGGTGGTGGTGGTGATGAACATGGTGGTGGGGATAGTGGTGGTGATGGTGACAGTGACAGTCGTGACAATATTGATGATGGCGACGACGACGATGACGATGATGATGATGACGACAATGGTAATGGTAACAGGGATACTGAGCGATGGCGGACGATTTAAGTTTGCGTCATACACATAACTCTTGATGTGGTGATGATAAAACCCAGTCTTATGGTTCATTGCTTAATCAATGGTAATGCTCATTAATGGGCCACGTAATGGTTGATTAACAGTTTATGAACGTCGGGGAAGTCTTCCGTGTGCATATGAAACCATTGTAGGTTCTTCCATTACTTGCCCTATGACCGTAATCTAGAGTTTGTCTTATTATAACGATCATAGACTTTAAAATTAACCGCGGCTACATACTGAGTTCCGTTTCACAAGAATCAACACTCGTTGTACAGTAGTTTTCATTTTAACCACCGTGGAGAGAGCAAAATCTTTGTTTTAATAATCAACTGATACAAATTAGGGCATTTAAAACTTTATCTTGCAATTTTATTGTCAACTTCATAGAAGCGCTTTGCCCATTGCAGATGTGTCAGATCATTCTTAATCGCAAAAGATTTCAAAACTTGGAACAAATAATATCAACCGCAATTTGGAACTAATCCGATCATATCCACTCTTAATGAGCTGAGGACTGAGTTCATATTTGATTCTATAGCTGTAATGAGATTACTTATGATTCAATTAACAAAAACGTGGATTTATTTATTCAATTCATTCACTAGATGCCTATCTAAACTTTGGATGTGTTTACCATTTCAATTTGTTTAACTTTCAAGTCAACAAGCTTAACTGTGTGTCTTGGAGTCGCCAATAAAGTGATAAGACCTCAAGTGTCATGAAAAAATATTATTTAAGGTCACATTACCAGGTATGACAAGCGCTACCATCCTATCTACTCATTATTATAAGTTGATCATGAGATTTTATCATTTTCAGGTTTATCATTTAAGTTCTTAAATATACATGATGATCTAGTAATCCACCACGTTTTATGGTTATTAGGTCTAAAAAATTGTTTGGTTCCGGTTACCCGACCCCATCCAATTTTTAACTGCCGTCCCTAAACTTTTTTAACGAATTTGAGAAAAAAATAATAAATCGCGAAAATTGTAAAGTCTCGCAAGAAATAATGGATGCGGAAACTCACATCAACTTAAAAGACAATATAAAACTGTTCTTCCAATCTGTGATGTATGGCTGTACATCTGATGAGAAGAAACCAATGACACAGAGACCATATGGAAAACAACAGAAAACATAACTACCTGAATTAGAAACTCACATATGAAAAACAATATATATATAAATAAAATAAAAAATCTACCTATCCTACCTATTCTAAAATTGAGCGTAATCGGAACCACGCAATCGTTTTTGTTAGGCGTTAGATCTTTCCGTAAAATAATCTATACTTGACGCAATAACTAATGCAATTCGCAATCCACCATACTACTGTGGTATTCCAGTAAACATGCAACCCACCGAACTTCTGTATTTTCCATTCCAACAAACATCAATCAAGGATTGAAAATTGACAAGTGGAAAAATATTCAAAGCCAGGGATGTGTCTCTGTCTTTGATATCAGCTTTATGTCCTAATTGGTTTTGAACGGTCACAACCGTATGTAGTTGCTAACGGGTGACAACTTTTCTGAGTTTCGCAGCAGGTCAGGTCAAACGCAGAAGAGAGGTTAATGTGTAAAAAAATGGGCTGGGTAACATCTCATCCTGTATTAAGCCTGAAATAATGTCTACTGCCATGCATGCATGCCATGGAATTTAAAAGTACGTACATGCCAGATACAGAAGTGACAGGCTTTAACCTAGATGTGCATCAGACAAAGTCAGTAAAACGCCTAGTGTCAGGTGTGGACAGCTTTTGGCAACCACAGTTTGCTACAGATACAACCATTCTCATTTGGCAATTGCCAGTCGATGAGTCATCGCCCGTAAAATGCAGTGATCAGACTGCGAAGTTTCTGATCGTACTACACGTGCTAAAAAGTGAAAACCCCTTCTACTTTAGTATTAGAGCTGCACTAGTTGTAACTGGAACGTTTAAAAAAAAAATTTGTTAGGTACAATAACTTACTCGTAATATCGTACACTCTAAATAGTATTGCATCACCTGTAGATAAAGGTATTTTTTGTAGCTGAACACAAAACAAAACAAAACAAAATCAAATCAAATTGATTTTTGGGTCCACACTCAAAAAATCAGCGCCTTCAACGGCAATCAATATTTCAACCTGTTTCTGGATAATATCAACCACTGATGCACAACGTTTAATTATTGTATTTTAACAATTTTCAGCGAATATGTTGTGGTTGTCAAAGAGTACTCACTCTATCCATGGACCAAACTTTTATGGAACTCACTACTACCAAGTACAAATTTTAAATCACTGATAAATCTTGAAAGTTAACAAGAGAGAATTTTAATTGCGCTGCATGACGAACTGTACGTGTGTGGCCACATCTGGCGTTTTGTATAGTAATTTAGACAAGACAAGAGTGATAGCAGTGAAGACAGTGACAGTAGAGACAGTAGTTGTAGTTTAGACATAGTGGCAGAAGAGTTTGGTTCACAAGAAGAGAGTGACAGTAGAGACAGTAGTTGTGATTTAGACATAGTGGAAGAAGAGTTTGGTTCACAAGAAGAGAGTGACAGTAGAGACAGTAGTTGTGATTTAGACATAGTAGAAGAAGAGTTTGGTTTAGAAGAAGACAGTGAGAATGACATATATTTGTATATAAGATCAGAACGAAAGGTAATAGCATGGAAAACAAGAAAGGACAAATATTAATCAGAAGATACATCTTCTTAGGAGACTTAGAAGGAACCATAATTATTGTATTTACAATTATATAACCATCTGGTGAGTGCTAATGAAACTTGGGAGGGGTACTTCAGGTGTTTCTGAATGCAGTCTTAGACGAGAAAGATTCCTGGTTATATGTACATGAGAGACGCTAGACACAACTTATGTCAGTATTCAAAGTTCTAGAGTTGACGCATTCATCGCATCGTAATGGTGATGTGAGATTGGTTGTAATCAGCCTAAGATGTCAAAGGAAATCCCCAATTTACTCTGACGGATGTTTCTCCAGATACAATAAAACCGTCAGTGTTTATCGTTTGTTGTATATCTGTAACAAGAGATCTGGAAAGTGAAACTCGATTACAACGATTGTTGTATATCAGGTATATATATAGACATATATAAATGTCACATGTATTTTTTGTATATATATATATATAGTTTTGGTAGTTCTGGAACTCTTTCTTGGTTGTAACTCGGAGTTTCACGCATCGTGCGATCATCAGACAACTCATCAGTTGTCTGATGATCGCACGATGCGTGAAACTCCGATGCGTGAAACTCCGAGTTACAACCAAGAAAGAGTTCCAGAACTACCAAAACTATATATATATATATATATATATATATATATATATATATATATATATATATATATATATATATATATATATATTATAAACGAGATATTCAATCATAAATTCATCAGAAACATGGCTGTTTTCTACATTCTACTATATGCTTGGTATATTTGTTGATAAGGTGGTAAACATATTCGTGTAAACTATCGGATTCGCCCATGACCTCCAGACAGCAACAAAGACCAGCTGTCACATGACGTGGTATCTATGGTGTGTACAGTATATTATTTAGAGTATTATTTAGAGTATGACTTATCGGCCATCAGAAAATCAGGGTTGTTTGGTTGTCCTTTGCGGTGAACTTGTACATGCTGATTGTCAAGGGCTGTTGTTGAAATTTGTGCCGATATATGTATGTGCCAGTGGGTAACGACTGTATTATGTCATTCATTGTAGAAGGCGCTTTGAAAATGGGTACCGTCGTTATCATAATTAAAGGTCAATATGGCGGCCAAAGTTGTGCTACGACCGAATTTGAGGTCCGCAGACAGAAGATGGTGTTCCTGCTATAAACAGTGTGTGTTGTGAGTAACAGTTGTGATTGGTATGGAAGGACGAACAATCAGAGTACATGTAAATGACAAGAGATTGATATATAAAAAGATAAAACTCTTGAACTAATCTTAAACTTACCTTATGTAAAATTCTCCAACAAATATATAACTAAACAGATGAATTAATGAACAGTAGATGAAAATAATTAGTGCAAGATTCATTTTAAATGAAAAAAAACGTGATAGCTTACCAAATTGATTTCAATCTATATTAATTTTAATTCATGTAAAGAATAAGTGGATTATATTACAGTGCTGTGTCGTTGATTCTCTGTTGAATATTTTATTCTTCTTTTACACCGGTGCAAACAAATCTTAATGTGTCAAATTTTCATTTTCACAAATCTCATTCGTCATTTTTCTCTGGACATACACGTTACTACTATCTGGAAACCCTTTGTAATCTCTCTCTCTCTCTCTCTCTCTCTCTCTCTCTCTCTCTCTCTCTCTCTCTCTCTCTCTCTCTCTCTCTCTCTCTCTCTCTCCCCCCTCTCTCTCTCCCTCTCTCTCTATCTCTCTCTTTCTCTCTCTCTCACACAATAAACATTTATTTTAATAGTCTAGCAAATATATCATCCAGCGAATAACCTGTCAGAAAAGCAGTTGATATATATATATATATATATATATTGATAATTCAGTCGTTTATATACTTTAAAAATATTACGTCAAAGGAAAGGTTAATCGGATGCGGTAAGAATTAAGAAACACCGCGGCTCCCTTTAAATATTAACGTCTCCCATTTGATAGGAAACGACTTTCTAGTTGTGGCGGCGTTGTAGTACAATAGGTAGACCGGCAAGACACGTACTAGTACATTCTATGTGAAAAGTGCCTACTGCATATACAGATTTGACGACGCCACATTTATCGAACACGTCTACAAATCCCTATCTAATCCCATAAGAAGCACATTTATATATTTTATCTGATAAAATCTCCAAGTACGTGAAATAAAGTTGAGGAATGACACACGGAATACTTGATTACATTAATAAAAAGCCACTTGCAAAGACATAGAAAGGTCAAGAGGGGATTTAATTGAAAATGGATTTCCAATGGCAAATTGCTTATCAAGTCTTCGGCTGTACACTACGTTGCTCACACTGATGGGCTCTATACAGATACGACCATGCTATGCGTTTGACTATTAACTGCTCACGATTCAACGAGTTTTTTCTTTGAGTAATAGCATCCATCAGTTTGCTCACTCTCTGTGTGTGTTTGTTGAATGCTTGTTAATGAGTAGAGTTTTTTTTTCCTTGTGAAAATTGTCTGCCTACGGCATCTCCCATGACAAATGATGGGACACTCGACCTCCAGAGCACCAATAGCTAAGTGGGTGGGAATGAAGCTCATAGAAATAATAAAATGAATTGAACTTCGTTCTCACTCACTCAGATACTTTAGCAGGTGCATACCGGTTCATGGTCACAAGTTTATTCCGAGCACAATCAGCTTGCATTTTTTTCTGACGGGTATTAAAAGCTTTAGGTTTTTAAACACAATGGAGACTGAGCAAAAGGGTGGATTTACATTCATAAACCGCGACAATTTTGAGTCGACATTTGAACCGACAAACACCTATCGGGCACTTAATAGGAATCACTACAACTGTACCGGCGACACAATAAAATAACTTGGACCACAAAAATCGAACTAACTTGCAGAATTACAAAATAACTACATGTACACTGCGCTATCCATATCAGAGAATAACCCATCAATCTCAAGTTTTACACGTCTGTCTTTAATGCTTTAGTCAACCGTCCATACCGAAAACACAGGATTGATGACCACTCAATTATGCATATATGGATCTGATGATGTAGATTTTAAAGTGGTCAGAATATAAGGCCTTCCCTTCATTATAACATCTACTCCATACACAAGATGAATTATTTGTAATGACACATTCAGACGGGAATATTAATGGATTATTCAAATTTTTGGTTCTATTTCCACATTTTTCTACGGATTACTCTAGTATCGCAGTAAAGGCGACGTCAAACATACGTTGGTAGACGATTGACAGGTAAGAATAATTGGTTGGAGCGCAAACGATATAATGGGAATAAAATCAATCAATCCCAGAGGACGAGATCGTCGACGATATATTATCTTTCGGTTACATTCCACGCCACAAGGTGCACTCCCTGTACCTACACATCGCCGTACGAGGAAATACAATGACAACAAAATGAGAATTCTTGTTTCATTAACTATTCAAATCTATTTACCTTAGAGGATCTAGGAAATACAGATAGGAAAAGAGATTACAGTTAATTGTAACGGAGTGTCACTCCTAATAACATCTCCGCTAAGCTTCTTTGAGCAATCTACTCCATTTCCTGTTTGAATAAACTCTAAGAAAAAACCGCAGGCTTTGTTGCTACGTTACCAACTCTTCATGAAATGAACAAAGACGAAATACATATGGGAGCAATTTGGAAACTCCGAATCCTATAATTAAAGTATGATTGAAGTTACTTACAGTTCTAATTAGATAGTTACATTACTTTCTCGTGAAAAGAAATAAACGAAAGTCTGTGACACATGTTCTGTACAACTGGCTCTATTCCCCTTTCGCGGATCAGTAAGATTATAATGGTGGGTCTATAATAGTAGAGCTGATTGTGACTTAGTCTTCTGATAACATCATTAAGGTTCAATGATTCTCATTTGCCGATAATTGCTGATTGTCTGCTGTAAGTATACTGGGAGATTTCCCATTTGCCGAGATTTTCGAGCGGACTAATTAGGTAATATACTGATCCAAATCTGACTGAAATTGCTAAAACAAGTTCTCTATATGACCGCCTACGAATTTAGATGACGGAAACAAGTTCGCCAATGACCTCACGGGAATTGTTCTGAATGACGACACAAGACGTGTACGTGGTTTCGTATCCGCCGTGAGCCGTGTCATCACGGTAGCGTTGATATCTTCTTTTACGTCGCTGCTTTATACGGCGTTTTTCTGCATTCTCACCACACCCGTGTCTTATTGTTGAATGGCGATCAGAAGTCCTGAACGAACTTTTTCTGCTTCCCGATCTTCGTCTTATTTGAGCGAGGTTCCGTCTGAAATTTCCACCGGGGTACGTGTATATGAGGGGGTTGAGTGCACTGTTAGCATATCCCAGACATGTTGTGATGATGAAAAATATCTTCAACTGGTCACTATAATAATTAAATACTTTATACAGTAATCGTAGAGTATAAAAGGGAAGCCAACACACGACAAATGCCGCCACTGCTAACGACACCATAATAAAGACTCTTTTTGATGCCGATGATGATTTTCGATTATTTTCAGATCTTGGACCAGAGGTTCTTACGTGACTTAGGATGAAGATGTAGCAGCCGGATATGATGAGAACAGGTAGGAGAAACCCGATGAGGAAAGTGTAAATTATGAACCAGGCACCGTAACTGTGCATGTTTTCGGGCCAAATGATATCACACGCAAGGATATCACTCCCTTCCTCCAATGGTATAGTTGTAGCATAGATCCAAACCGGGAGGGTTGCAATTGCCGACAATAACCACATTAAGCAATTGATGATCTTTGCCGCTTTAACCGTGCGGTATTTCATCGAGCGTATGCCATGAACAATAGCCATGTAACGATCTATACTCATCGCAGTTAGTATAAATATTCCGGTGAACATGTTCATACTATCTATGCCCATCACGATTTTGCAAAGCACCTCACCGAAGATCCAGTGTCGAACATGTGATGAGTAGGTCAGAAAGGGAAGACTGCACAGAAAGAGCAGATCTGCCAGAGCTAAGTTGAAGATATAAACGTTAGGTACAGTTCGCAGGCCGGAATATTGCAAGAGTATAAATATAACGAAACCATTACCTAAAATACCAGTTATACAGACGATGGATGACATCAATGGTAGAAAGACGTTAGATAGCCATTCCGGTACATCATCATTGTAGGTGTCATTGTTGTCAGAAGTATTAAACATCATCATCATCCTGTCACCGGTTAAGATGTTTGCATCGAAGTGATAAACTTGATAGAGTGTAACGGGTGTTGCAGTGATGGTCAGTAAAACCCATAGCCCGGAGTGAGCTCGGAAATGTTTTCTTCATCAAACCGAATGATAATGAACACGCCCATTGGATCAAAGATAAGCTTTCGTCTAACTATCACTGGTCTGACGTAACGATCGGGTCAAGAGGAGAGACCACTAATAGATAAGAACGTCATGTCATGAACATCAGTGCGATGGTGCTTCCTATACCGATATGTCATACCATGACAATTCATCGCACATGCGCATTTCAACTGCGGACTCATATTTTTGGGGGGTTCTTTTAGAAACACGTTCACGACGTGATGAAATGAAGAGCGTACGAGTGATATGGACAATTATGGACTTATCACCGCTAAAATTTGATAATAATTTTTCTTTTTGAAATGGACTACAATAAAAGCATCAGTGAAAACCCAAAACTTAAGTAAATCATTGCAAATTAGTCGATAAATGGGAAAAAACAACGTGTTCAACCTCTTTGTTGTATCACATAGTACAGCTTTAGGTAAATCGTTGTGGTTTTGCGATATAAATTAATCGTGGTTTGTTTTGACGCTATGCAGGGAATACAAATCCTAGTAGAATATAAAACTCGTCGGATAAGAAGCATTCTGGCGAAGTGATTTAGTATTTTTGGATTCGTTGTCGCATCTTCGTACATTCTATCTGCAATATGTATTACTCGTGGAGACCATGACCTTGCACTATCATTAGATCTCACGTCAACAACTTATTAGCCTCGATAACCACAGTTTTTTATCGATTGAAATTGATTAAAGTCGAAGTCTTTCCGGACGATCGAACCTTCGCTTATCGTGTAGTGATAACTCTCTAAATATGAAACGACAATAACTGAATTTCAGCAGGACACTCTTACTAGTCTATACATTCATGTAATCTATGTTTTGTGTGAGTAAGAAAGAAAAAAAAACACCTGTAAATACAATAACTTAAACACAACTATAAAAATGTCATCTGGTTCATATACTTTAAAAAATATATACTGAAACCGTTTGTAGCTTTTTACAGTTATTGATATTCCTAACAACTTCACACAAATGAAAGTTACGTCATCGTCGTAAAGCACAGCCTCTTTTACGGCACCGTCCAAAAATGAATTGTATGAACTAAATTTCTGGCAATGCAATTCACATGTGTTTGTGTATTCCTCGGATAATAGAAAGAATTCATTTCCGTTTTCGCAAAACTTGAACAAATTGGTGGATTTGGGGAACGTTTGGATGATCAGTATGTTCATATAACTTCCTCATTCTGTCGTCTTTCATACAACATTCAAATATAACGCCAGTGATGTATAAACCCATTGGAAGTATATTAAATACAATCTCTTGCATTCAGTTTGTTCACTCAGTTATGCATTTAATGAAATTTATGGCAACTGTCCTTTATACACGATTAGTTATGCTGGAGTGAACACTCTTTGAAATCAATGCAATGGCAAAAAAACCTTTTCTAAAGTCGACAAATGAAATGTTAAGGCAACGTGTAATTGTAGCAATACAATGTACGAACTTTTGAAGTGTAACAATTTATCTCGCGAACAATACCTTACTTTAATAAAATATTGTTTTTACTTTGTCAAAAAGTTGGCATGGTGATAAGTTAGTTATAAACTGTATCTCCGCCCTAGCGCCATCCGTATTAAGAGCAGAGAGTGTTTGTTTTATTTTTAGCTATCGAGGCCCCGGTATACTCCTGCAACTCAGCTCTTCATACTAAACCATTACTGAGAATTCGGTGAGTCATTCTACAGTTCTGAGTTTGTTAGTTAATCGTCATAGCGATTTCTCAACACGACCACTGTAGCTTTGTTGCTCAAACATGAGAAGTTGTCATACCCATAACCATTTCTAACACGACCACTGTAGCTTAAATGTTTTAGACCAAGCGCTATGGTCTAGATGAATAATTGCAATTTAAAAAAAAAAAATCAAAATTGAAGCTTGTTACTACGAACTCCTCAACGAGGTGCAGATGACTAAGTTGTAATGTGTGAGAAATTATGAAGTTCAATCATGATCAATTATTCGTATGGTCATATATAGACTGGTACAATGGTGATTTTGATTGATTGATTGATTGATTGATTGATTGATTGATTGATTGAATGAATGATTTGTGGTGTTTTTTTATATCAATTATCGATTTGTGAATAAAAAGGAATCTTATGTGACTGTCGCACGAATCTCGTGTACCACCACTTGATTCTATTAAAACGATCTTAAGCAATCACAAGAAATTACTCAGTCACGCGTGAGTTTAGTCTTTTTATCGCAAACCAATAAAGATCACAGATAAATAAATAAAAAAAATAAAAAAAATAAAAATCCTGATGGCTAGGCCATACAATTCCTCGAATTTGTAATGGTCAAATGAGATAAAAGACACCATTTGTTATATTCCCGTTCTGTTCTTGTAGCCTTTTTTGGACGACGAGCCTCGTATATCACTAAAATAGCAAGGCTTCTAAAGATAATACTTTGTGAGAATAACATTTAAGGTTCGAAATTAGAAACATAGTTCAGTGGCTGCTACGATTGCTTGAATAATTCAGAGTGCTAATTAATAGCCGAAGGTAAAAACTTGGGTTATTTTTAAAACCTACATGCGTTCACAAATTACACTGAAAACTCATATTTTAGTGACATCGTTAAAAGACGGATTATGACTGAGCAAAATCCGATTCAACTTAATTTTGTTCTTTAATTACGATTGGAAGCGATAACAGGTACACGACCCCCAAAATATACAGTCGTTTGTCTTTAGCTATTTTCTCCCATTCACGATATATTATTTCATTTAAATGCCTACACCTTAAGTATTGGTGAGGAAAACCACTTTCGTTGACAATCGATCACCAGATTCATTTAAATTGGACACTATCACATTTCACTGGGTCAAAAGGTCAAATGCCTGCCAACTATCTTTTCGTTAAGAAGGCATAGCTCACGGTCGTAGTTTTTGACGACTGACATCTTCATTAAATCGACTCGTTGCCCTCACTCCAGCAAGGCAGACTCTACGTCAGCCCAACAAAATTAAACGCAAATCGAAAAGGGAGCAGAGCAAGGGATGGATCCTTTACCTTTCACGTTTTATTAGAAATTTGATGAAAAAGTCGACATACTTCGAGGCTATTTATCCGTCAATTATTGCTGTGTTTGAGATTCATTTCATGCATTTCACAGTAAGTTCGTATGATCCCTACATTATACGCTAGAGAAGTAACCAATTTTGCTTCAAGCGAACTCTCCAACTAATATAAAATATACTTTAAACGCTTTATAATACCGCCATAGCAAATAAGGAGAAAACAGGTTGTGAGTAAGCCTTATATAAAACACTTAATTGCACAACTTTTCATCTCTCTGTAGCAATCGCTTCTAGTGTGAAGTAAACAACACAATCTCACCCGTGTGAATTGTCGTTGCTCGAACAAATGGGTTTCCTGGTTATCCATCGAATATGCGATCAATAACACAATTAAGAACATGGTCAGCAGTTTGCTTTTAAATTATATATACTGTGAAAAAATCTAAAACACTTAACAATATTGAGGATTGACTTATCGGTATAGGTTTATTGGAAGTGTTTTGTTTTGACACAGACACACGTACACGTACTCACACACACACATATACACACAGAGAAAAAGAAAGAAGCGATGTGCACGTTTCATGCGTTTCTTTTAGCATCACTGTTGAAAATAACTATTACGGTTTAAGTGTCAACGACGTGGTCTAAATATAACAATTTCAGAAAATTATGCTTGTGTCAGAATGAATAATGTTTATAAAGCCGTTAAAAAATTATTTGATATCGGGAGAAAACAACTTAAGATAATCAAGACAATATTGTCTGTAGAAAAATAATTAGCATATAAATTATCAAAAAATATGTGTTGATTTCATTTAATTAGACACTGGATTACAGAAACTGACTAGTTCTTTGTAAATTACAGTAACCCGTATAAATGAATAATGTGAACGTTCATCTTGTAAGTATAAGCTTGTACATTTCACGTTAAAATATGCAAATATGGAACACGGCACGGGATGAAATTGATGGACAGCGTTTAAGTTTTGAAAGTCATTTCAGCCAGTGTTACGATTCCGTCATACACTGATCAATGAATTATGTGTTTGAACCATTAATTGAATTAGGATGATGGCATGGCAACGATTGTTTGAACTCTGATATCAATATTTTGATTTCATTGGCTACATATGGGGTGATTTTTCTGATCTAAATAGAAAAAAAATAGTTCGAGAATAGTTTTCGTTAGCAATTTTATTACATTGTTGTCATTCAAAACCTGTATGTATGAAGAATTTAAAGTAGCTAGATACAACGTTTTGAATTCTGTCCAAAAACTAAAGGTCAACATGATATCACGTTTATGGTATGGCAGGAAACGGCAGAGATTTGTTTTCACAATATTTTATGATGAATGAGAGAAAGTACAGTCATATTTCGACAGAACTAAGGAAAGCCTTGTCTCCTGTTTCATTCACGAATTGTTGAAGATGCAGATAAGTATATGAATATGTATTGAGGATCGTGTAAGCATGTTTCTACTCATACATAAATGTAAAGTGTAGGTCTGTGGTTGTTATATCGAGTATTTGGCATGCCGTGCAAGGAGAAAAATCCCCCATCACAATGCGTTAGATTCAGGACCATCGTGTTATTAAATTGATGTAACATTATGAAGCAAAAAAATATGATAGGTGGAAGTTTCAGCTGAAAGATTTAAAAAAATGTATGTTTAATAAATACCTTTAAAGAATAGAACAATCTATATTTCAAATATATAATTATATTTGCTAATTCTAAATTTCTTCTTGGTTCAATATATAGTCCGTTGAACTTTTAAAAACTTTATGTGACTTTTACCGTTAAAACATGATAGAACCATAGAAGAATAATCTAGTTTCGTTTTCACTGTGCAAAAATATTTCAAACATATTTTAATAATTCCAAATTTCTTATGTGTTCAATGATGAGAATGTCATGAAATATAATAAATTCATAAAAAAATCTTGAACTACTCTAGATGGTTGTTGGTTGTTTCTGAGTTTCTCTGTTCTAAAAATAGGTTTTCGCCACTCTTAGTCTTATTGTTTGTTTTCTCGGTTACGTCATCAAACAAATCTTGGATCTTGACTAGTTTAGTGATACACACTTGGTTACATGTATATAATCGCTATTGAATTTAACATCTGTATTTATCCAACATCAATTCTTATAACGTCAAATTGTTTCATATTAGCATTACTCATAAACATATTAAATGGATATCTGTATTGTAATTACTATGGTATCATTATCATATGGGTGGGGGTGGGGTTCTCATAAGCTGGAAGGGGACAAGATCAAAAGTTCGATACAGAAACAAATTGCGATTCCTTCAGTCTGAGGGATAAAAAGTAAAAAAGAATACGTAAAACGTTAGTTATTATACTCCATGCATACTTTTTAGTCTTTTGTTTGCAGCTTATTGCGTTTCAAACACGGACTAGGGCTGTTGTTTCATGTATTATACATACTTATATAAAGAAGTTGTTTTATTCATTAAAACAATTCTCACCCATCTGACCACTTTAAATGATCATGTATAAAGTTATTTATTATATTCACCAACCCTTAAAAATCAACCACACGCGATGTGTAAAATACATATTGCAAGTCACCCGTATAGGGTGGGGGTGGATGGATATTAGCAGCTCAAAACATTAGCCCATATATATGCATATTTTGTAGAAATACCAACACCAGGAGCTGTAAGGCATTGGCAATTTTTTCCCGCCGCTATCATAAATGTATCAGGGAATTGATGGAGAAAGTCACTTTCCTTAAGAATCGACCAAGTAGTCGACGATTTGTGATTACTTGGGTGACCTTGCTAGGCAACGCACGTTCTTAGTATATTCTCTTCCCCAACACATAGACTTAATAGACCATGTAGGCAAGATAAAAATCAGAAGCTAGTCAGAACAAGACCACTTCACTTAGTACGATGAAAAGTAATGAGAAACATTGCATTCAACTATAGCTCATTCCGTAAAAAAAACCCCATTGATTTATAATGTTTCCGAGGTAACCCAACACTGATCACCCAACTGTTGGTGGACAAAACTTCAGCACGTGTGGACCCCGCCCTTGGAAATTGAAGAGTAACTTAACTTATGGATTGTTGATAGTTCTTTGGAAAGGGAAAGCAACGCGAAGATGGTGGTGAAACTAATCGATTCGTTTTTATACTTTTTCCCTACTATGATGGTCAACAATTATTTATTGTAAAATATGACATAGAAGTACAAGAAAGATATGGTTGTGTTGTTAGCAGTCACTCAGCTCACTACCAACATGCATGTGAATGACGCTATATAATGCCGGATACCTGTTTGAGGCGGACTTCTTTCAACTAGTAGTACATTTAACGTTGTTCAAGTCTCTATTAATTTGTTTACGGGTCTGTAGGTTCGAGTCGATCGAACGTCGTTCAATGAATGAATGCTGCGATGCGTCTAATATTCAAACAGTGTGAAATCTATTAGCAATTCAATCGGTTTCTGAATCAAGCGATTTCTGTGGATTTTTAGAAGTCACCGGGTTAGAATTTGACTGTTATCTAGAAGTCAAGTTAATCTATTTCATAATAGGCTGCTCAAGGAAAGTTCACGGGCATGCAGCGAAAACTTCAGAACACTTTAAATATACATAGCTCTACACGTTTACTACTGATATGGGTGCAATGCTTGTTTAGACTAACACACATTATCTAGAAATAGATGCACTCGTGTCCCCAAGTAACGGAAACTAACCCGACCTTGCATCTACAAATATCAACATTTACCGGCTATGACGTCACGCCCTTAACATTGAAGCTCAGCGGGAAATCATACTTTCCCCGTCCGTTTACCATACTTCAGCTCAGATAGCAATGCACAACTGCAATGCCATGTAGACATGCACACGTGGGAATCTGGTCAGAGAGTTGTTATAAAGAAGTGTTAAATGTAATATTTATCACCAAAGAATAAGTGAATACTTGTAACTGCAAAGTTGACTGACATTGCCTTCGTCTCCCCCCCCATCTCTGAATACTACTGGCGTGCACGTTGACAAGGGTCTGAGGTTGTCGTTTCTTTAGTTGAGTACCTCAAGATCTATTAAAAACACTCTAAAACAATTCAGAGAGGACAGTTTCCACACGGAGAGTTACTTCATCTACCGTTGTACCTAATCTTGTTGTACATATTCACGGCGTCTCGTGATAATTAGGGCAGACCGATTTAAATTATTCCGTATCAAAGAAAATTATCTGGACAAAAATGCCCTAATTCAGGTGATTTCCTGGAGGCTCCTGCTGAGTTTAAGTAGGGTGCAAGATATAGCGATGTCGTTTGTACCCGTCTCTTCACTTTCCTTAAGTGATCACGAGTATCTGTAAGCGAAGTCGATGCAGATAAATAGTAGACAGTTCAATAATTAACGAAAATGTGTATTGAGTGCTAAATTAAGTTGAACAAATCTAGAAATACAACTTTCAAATTGAAACTCCGATTTCATCGTGTATGGGTATATAACGACAATTTATCAAATAAAAGTTACCAATATATGGTAGCTGAGCATAAACATGAAGAATTGTTTGTGGCGCATGATGAACTAAACTTAGATGCGTAATCATCTACTAGGAGTAATGGAGAAAGTGAGTAAACATGTAAAAAAAAAGAGTTCCTCGGGGCAAAATGAATGAAGTATATGTGATGCTAAGGTTTTCAAAGACGTGTCGTGTACGTACTGAACCTTGAAGTTTGCAACGCCTCTGATCACCTAAAAAACATGTCGGTGTGCGAAAAGGATTTTAGGCCCCTTTCACTTTCACAACATACAAGAAGACTGAATATATTTTAAAACCCCATCTATATCATTAACTTGGCAGCCTATCATTGCAGTGGACATGTACAGAGTCGTTTTCTGCGTCGTTAGGCAACACATATATTGATAACGACGAAATAATGATCATTATTCAAACCCAGACATTCACCGAACAGACAGATGTCTGGTCCACACTATCATTAGTACTAAAAACAAAACAAAAATTGTGAACCTCAAAGATACACGTAAATTGAAGATAAAAATCCGTAGAATTAGGATCTACCTTCATGTTATTATACACAGTGGTTGCTTTATTTGTGTTCATCTTTAGAGACCCACCTATTGAATTTCCCAGTGTGTGTAGAAACGTGATAATTTATGACAACACTTTTGACAATAGTGCCCATGGTAGTGTCACAACCTGTCTTCAAATATGCTGGTGATTAATGCCTAATGTGCGTCTGATGTCACTATGTATTCCACCAACGATTTCTAGTACAATTTATCGCTGAACTATATCTTCACTACGGTTTGAGCGGACGCATTTCACATTAGTGGCTATTGACGTATTCTATGCTGCATTGTATAGATACTGAAACGGATAATATCACATCAGAGTGGCAATCCACGCTCGTGAGATGATAAATAAAGACAGACATCGATAATAATAATATGTAATATTTAACTATATTTACTATCAGTGTTGATAACGGTGAAGTTAGAACTTTTGTTTAGTTATCTGTTTTCGCGCCGTGTTCTTTTTTGTATTCACCATGACTAGAGGGCTATACACCAATCTCTTGCCGTACAGCTAACAAAATACACACGCGTGGTGGCAAGCTTTTATTTCAAACAGAAACTAGCAGGGTTTCTTAATGCGTTGTAAACAACTGTAAGACTTCCATGCGATGACGAGAAGTGCTAAAAAAAACCATCTACCGAATTGGATTTTTATATCTAATGCAAAAATGGTAATCATCTAACGTCAGCTATTTGTGACAATATTTTCTCTCTCTTTTATCAAAAGAGGCAAGGGGAAACAAACACGTACTGATCGTGAATTTGAAATAGCAGTAATTCTTGTAAAATGGACAAAGCAGTATAAGGTGGAACGAAACGATAAGAGCATTACTGCGTTAATAGATTACTTGTATGTAGCAAATCTGTGAGCAATCAATTACTTCTTTCGATGTTAATATACAACAGCGTTAATACCGGATCCCGCTCTGTCCTTTTGAAAATGCTCCCTATTGAACAACCCGAAATGTTGGTATTAATACATAGCAACATCTGGCACTTACTACGGAATCTCCAATAGAAATTTAACATTTGATACTTTAGGCATTTCTTTAACCGTTCAATGCAAACGGTTTCTTGTAAAACGGATTTCAGCTCACCAGTATACAATTTCTGCTTTCACGATTCGCGTTCAGCAGCTGTACGCCTAGCAGGGAATACAAATCACACTTCTTTTCTCGACATTCCAAGCGAAAGGTGACGTCGGGTCAACTTTTTATGGCGATATACATTTCGAATCCGTGCTTGATCTAAATCTTTGTGAACCTTGTGGACGACTTTTTTCACACCACACGTAACTGCCATGTTTTGAAGCATAAAACATTTATGTATCGTACGGGTCTACATCGAAAATTGAATTTCTTCAACATAATGTACTAGAAGACAGATACCTTCTACTGTTATTTTGAAAATAGGAGTGAAACAATTTGTCTGTTATATTTGAACAGAAAATAAGCAGACTAAGAGCCACTGACATTTTGAAAAATGTAATTATTCTAAATATTATATGGAATATGGAATCATACACAAAACTGACACCTTTTGAAGTCGGAAATTAATCGCCAATGGGGAATGCAGCTTATTTTGCGGACATATCTATTTTCAACAGGAAGAGCGAAACTTCAAAATAACTCAGTCACTCGAACTTATTCTAAAAGAGGAACATAAACAGAACAAATAAACTTCATACGAAACTGATAGCTACCAGTCTCTTACTTATTTTGCATCCCTATTTTTATTATTTTCTGTTCCAATATTTATCTGATTTAAATTTAAGGTACAAATGTATATGTCTTCACAAAGTTCGGTAGTAGTTGACAACGAGCGCACTGTTCCCCTCAGTCGACAGGAGAGGCATGGAACAGGATAGCCATTGAAGGCTTGAACAGCTCGGTGTGCTCCTGAGATGCCCTTTCAGACTATTTTGAGCCATTTTTTTTGGCTGATTTCCCTCAATCACTTATCAAGATTGACATACTTCCTTTACATCGTACGCTCAACCTTATCTCAATACCCTCTCTACTGAATATGCCATAAACTTCCTCCGGTAGTATGATGAAGACTCCCCCGCCATTTAAGGACAGTGCCTTCCGCTGCCTTTACATTTCAATGTCCAACAGTGTACGCATACATCGACTCTTTTTTTGCTTACGATAAAAATGCGGCAAATCCAATTCTTCGCATTGCTGCTTCTCCTGGGAGCACTATATTCAGGTGAGTACTATTATGCGAATCATGGATGTATCACTAGCTAGCTTTAACCCTCAGACTACAATCTTTGAATTCGCTTCTAATAGAGTAATGATCGATGGCATTCACAAATGATCAATGTCTGTCCAGAAAGACCCAATTTCTCTGTCTTGATTATTTAAATGTCAGTAATCCGTCTGGCAATTGTTTCGAAATGTCAGAAGGTACGGAGACGAATGATAGTTTGATCTACTTTACGTTGTCAATTAATATAACTCATGAACCTGTTGCTTTGTCTACGCTATTTCAAATTGTCAGTCAAGTCACGACGCTTACTGCAACATTACAAGTAAAATACGATGTCGGTAATTTAACCACCTTGAATGAAAAGTTGAGACAAAGTTACCCTCCATCAAAGAGGGGGCTCTGGTAGTGAGGTTAGTCGTTTTACTCAAAAACTGTAAAAATATCACAAGACAATTTCGATTTCTTTTGCTTAAAATGCATGTATCATCAATCCGTGAACTTTCTCAACTTTTGACAGCGTAACAAAAAGTAAAATTTGACGTTTAAATCAATGTTTTAGAGTAGCAGCGTCAGGTGATTACAATGACAACTTAACGAGTGTTTCAGTTAGAGTGGTAACACGGCAAATAGACACTCAATCTTCCGATCGCGATCTCGATTGCAGTACGCTGTCAATACGATTAAGAACACACAGTAGAAAGAATCAAAATATCCAGCGGGCAGCTTTTTTTACATTTTTTACTTTGCACTAACCTCAATAATTGATTAGTGAAGTTGGGTAATGAGTATTCGAATCTGCAATTGGTTTTACCTAGATTGTACTATAATACCATATTGGTATCAAGTTTTGTATACAGTTAAAAATAAAGCTCCCGGATGAGAAGTTTAGCAACATCGGAACTACCATGTAACTGCATAATGGCAGCTGTCCCATTATGAGTCTACACCCAATGAATAAAGGTCTGACGATATTCATTGATATATATATTATTTGGCATATTACAATATCATTTACAATGACAACCATGTCGCCTGAAACAGAAGGTAGTCAAGTTCGACTACAATCTTAAAAGCTGCACTAACTGTAACTGGCACGTTTTTTGTTTGTTGAGAATGTACTTACATTGTAGGTACATTAACTTTACTCGTAATATTGTACACCACGTAGTGTTGCATCACCTATGGATAAATGTATTTTTTGTAGCTGTATACACGATATATAAAATCAGATTGATTTTTAGGTCCGCACCCAAAAACAGCGCCCTCAACGGCATTCACGAGTTCTACCTGTTTCTGTACTGCGCGATTGTATCTACCCCTGATTAACATGTAAAATTTCGGTATTTTAACAATTTTCAGTGAATATATTGTGGTTGTCTGATCGAAAACTGAAACTACAGTTACAACTAGTATAGTTTTAACATTATGACAGATTCAAAACCTAGCTTTCGCTCAAGAGTTTAACTTGCCACTGTTAATAATCTGGTATGACAATAGTATTTGTGCAAAGAAAATCTATGAATTTTAGGATTTTTGTCGTTCGGTGCAACGCTGTTTCGGGTTAAATGGTTAAATTGGAATATTTGTAATCAAAAGTTATGGCGTCATTTTGAACCATGGAATAATTGTGAGCAAGGAATAAACGGTAGAAAGAGAAAGCAAAACCTTCATCTGCACATGGTATCATGCATCCTGTGCATGCAAGGACAAACCATATTTTACTTTGGCGCGTAAAACTATGATACATGCCAGTTATCGAAGGATAAGCCATGGGAAATGTAGTGTGTGTGTGTGGGGGGGGGGGGTACGTGATTGTTAAACCACGCTATTAAAACAGCTAACTTATCTTATTAATGTTTCTTGGTAAAACAAATTTCTTGAAGAGAATGTGGGAACTCTAGCCATGAAGAAACCACACTAGTATGAACGTAATGTTCATGGAACTATAAAATGGCAACTTTTTCGTGCGTGTACAGTACAGTTGCTAATCATTACATAACTTCAATACATTAGGATATCATAAACCGTAAGAGAGAGAGAGAGAGAGAGAGAGAGAGAGAGAGAGAGAGAGAGAGAGAGAGAGAGAGAGAGAGAGAGAGAGAGAGAGAGAGAGAGAGAGAGAGAGAGAGAGAGAGAGAGAGAGAGAGAGAGAGAGAGAGAGAGAGAGAGAGAGGGAATGGCGACAGAGGACTAGCTTTTATGTACGTGCTCGGCTGAAAATTACAAATGAACTTTCAAATTGGCTCGTCGTTTCTTAGTTGAACACTGATAAACATCTTCTAGCGTGTATCTATTTTTAGTAACTGTTGTACGTATAAAGTAATATGCAATATTTTCGTCATTATAATGAAACTCTATTCCTTCATTGTACTGGGTCACCAACTTGCCAGAACGTGACGTCAATAGTTAACTCAACGCTAGCAACGGTAACATAAAACCACATGTCTTAGCCATTGTTACCTTGACTCTCAATCGTACATTCTGTGAAATGAATTAGATTACAACTGTATATCAACATGGCCTTTAAAATTCCGATGTTCGTTGTAGATTACTTTGATATTATCTCATCAGTCAGGCGAAGAACTTTCCGTCATCTGTCCGATCTAAAGCATAGTTTGATATCATGATAAATGAATGTTAACTCTGAGTAGAGTTTTAACCATATAAATGAAATACAACTGTTTGTAATTTGTCGTAGTGTAGTTAAAAAACGACCTCTACGTGAACTTCCACCGGCATACTGTGCCAGTTTGCTCATTTTCAATTTCCTTCCCGTCCCAATCACGATTTCTATTTGCGGGTATTGTCCAATGTAACTTGATAATTGCTGATATCGCTACTACTTTATATTGTTAATTCTAGTCGTTTGATTGATTAGTTTTTACATTAGTTTATTGATATGTTATTGATCACTCAATGGAATGTCTGATTGCTTACTTAAGTGAGAGTATCCCATTTTCGAAGTTGGCAGTTGTAAGTTTTAACATTACTCGATTGCTAAATTTACATATTATTTTGTTGAATATGGCAGTCTTCATAGGATTTTGAGACCACATGTAATGCATTCAGAACGTTATGTTTTCCTGGTTATTGATCTTTTCACAGCCAAGTAAATTGTTATCTTCACTTTACAGATGACGTTCAGGGCCAGGAGTGTACTTTTGATGAAGCACAGGATAGATTGTGTGGATGGCATACACGATTCAGCCAAGACGACTTCAGCTGGGAAGTGAGAAAGACGTCTGCAATGCAAAAGACTGGACCGGAGAAAGACCGTTCTGGAAGTAAGGACCCACTAGACTGTAATTATTCTGGAATCAAACGGCAATAGGAAATACTAGTACCATTTGCTATACTATGCACATGTCCCATGGCAGTCCTACGAAGCGGGTACGCATACTTGTAATTAGAAATTTCACGGAAAAGGGCGTGTTTTTCGTTGGCCATCCAGGTCCATGGAATCGTAAAAAGGGACACTTTTTCAGATCATCCTCCGAGAATAGGGATAGGATGCCTACATGTAGTGTATGGATTAGGTGTCCTTGAAGTTATGTGACCTCCCGGATTTCGGAAATAACGGGATGTTTTTTGCAGTGATTTTCTCCCAGTTTCACTAAAAAGGGGGGTGTTTTTCATTAAAATATTCCGCGAAAAGGGGAACATTTGAAATTTTGCTAACAAGCATGGGTACCCAACAATCCAGGGACTGCCACACCGGGGCACATGTACACCGTATACACATACACTTGTGCACATTTTTCTAATACACGCTGAGTGAATGGCGCATGCGCCTTGACATTGTATTGAAAACGAGGCAAGTGACCTGTGAAGTAGTGCGCGATCATTTCCGCAGGAAGTGCTAAATCCGAGGTCTAGTAGGTGTACTTTCCTTCATTCTGTGAACAAAGTGTCAGATCTTTTTACTGCTGATCAATTGTCTGTTTATTCAACAGACAACCAATGTGTTAGCAAATGGTTTGGAGCAAACCCATGGTCAATGAAATACAGATAACCTAGAGTTACCCTAAAATAGGGCTTACCTCTTTTCAAATTAAACATCACAAAAGTGTATCCCATCGAAAGATCAGACGTTTTCTAAAACTGTGACTGTAATATTCTAAAAGATTGTATGCTTTGATTGGGACAACCCACTTTTCTTAAAAAGTATTTGAGGTACAACCAGCGTAGTGATAGTTGCTACCTCATCACTGCAACACCCGCACTTGCAGGGAACTTATGGCAGCCAAGTATCTTTACTCGGATTGTTAAATGAGGTCTAAATAAGATTTGTTCTATCATGCATCACTACTTCATACAATTGTGCCAAATGAAAAGGTTGATATTTTACACCAGACAATGTGACGATACCAGTGCAAATACCTGCTTGAGATTACTCACTTTATCTAAGGTCATTCAATTTTTGTCACACAATACCAAATGTTTGGTTTTCAATACATTAAAGTGTGTAGTCTGGTGTGGATGCGAAATCTCGCATGATTGCGTAACACAGTTTTAACCCAAATCACAGCCAATGTTACAATGCGTAATAATTCATGAAAAACACACAAATAACATATACTAAGAAATCGTAACCATTGATAGGAAGGCCAAAATTGTTTGTCTGAAAATTGTTTGGTTCACTTGATGGTCAGCAAATGTCGAACATTGTCGAACTTTGTCCATGATCAGCAAATGTCGAAAATTGTCGAGATCTGCCTGTTAAATGTTAACAATTGTAGGGATCTATCTGTGGTCAGCAAATGTTGAGAATTGTTGAATTTTGTCCATAGTTAACAAATATCGAGATCTGCCTCTGGTTAGCAAATGTCGACAATTGTCGATATCTGTTCATAGCCTGATTTCAATACAAGTAGTTTTGTCAATCTAATGTAGATATTGATATAATATCTGTGAACATGTTCAATTGTTTGGGGAAAAAACCCATTTTTGGCATAAATTATTTTTTCTCACAGAAAATCAAATGAAATGTAAGCTGTAATGATAAATTTAGATTTTTCTATTGATTTAAGGGAGCTTTCCGTAATTACAGGGGCTAGCAGGGAAAATCAAACACCGTCTTTTGGTAAAATATGACCCTCCCTCTGATCCATTTTTCTAACAAATAGCCCTCTTTCAGTTTCCTTTCTCTAAAACATGACCCTCCCCTGGTTCAAATATTCAAAATGCATGGGGTCAGACGTGAAAAGGGATAGGGATGTCACACAGCTCTCAGAATCAATGGTAAGGACTTGATCCCACGTGTGCAACGCTGCCACCACATTAAATGTATTGATTGTTTCCCTCTATTACCATCACAGTGAATTTGTGTGTAAGTAATCCCTATGTTTGGATCTAACTGACATAGCTGAAGGCCAGAACTCCGAAAGACTAGACAATATAGAAACATTGCCAACATCCCCGCTTCACCATATTATCCCCATTATCTTACCACACCAAACCATTCCCTTACTGACAGTAGTCTCTCCTCATCACTTTCACCTCGGATAATATAAAACACTTTTCCTGAAAAAACCGTCCTCAAGGTTGTTAAATCGATTAAAGTGAGAGGAGCCATACTGAAACTATCACTCTTGTGAGACCCCCACTGACCTCTCCTCACACCACAACTAATAACAAATTGAATTGATTCACTGCATGGTTGTCAGAAGCTATTTGACTGATATGTTCTGATATAATGGTGGCAGTGGTGGGATTTTGCATTTGTGGAAAATGTGACCCTCCCCGAGAACCTATTTGTAAAATATTACCCCATTCTTCCGACCATCCCCCTCCTGTAATTAGTGAAGGCTCCCTTACGAAATATCATTATTTTTGATTTTTCAATGATTTTTTGGTTGCAAGCGAAGTTCTTAATTCAACTATGACTTTTTTTTTAGCAAACGATGTATTCTTACGTAAGCCATTTTCATTTTAGATTTTTTGCACAGAATATACCATCTGTTTTCGTGGTGTTCATGTGTTTTTCATGTTTTTCTTAAAATTTGTTTTAAACAGAGGGATATTTCTTGAGTGCACGAGCTTCTTACACTGAAGCAGGGAAAGTAAAGCCACGAATGAAAGGAACTCTCGCGAGACTAGCAAGTCCTATTTTCTCAACCAACTTTACACAGATATTTCGATTTTGGTACTATATGTATGGTAGACACGTTGGCTCACTTAAAGTTTACATTTTGATTAATGGTACTGGTGAACTTAATCAACCAGAATGGGCCAGATTTAAGAATAAAGGTGCCAAATGGGTTCTTGGAGAAGTACGGCTTCCCGTGGATGAAACATTTCGGGTAAGAATGTTAAGATGTCCTTATTTCTCTCTGGTGTTTCCAGTGACACGTTACTTTCTTTCACTTCGTAATTGGTTGAATTCTGTTAGTACTTGAAAGGGAAATTTAGTAATGGCATGCCTTAAAGCTGACCAAGCTTCAAGTGGAACGTTATCTGAAACTGTTTTGTTAGATAGAATGACTTAAATCCTAATATCGTACATCCTGAACAGTATTGAATCACATGTGGGTAAACGCATTTGTGAAGCTGTACACATAATATGATACAAAGAATCCAACCAAGTTAGTTTTGGGTCCGCACCCTGAAAACAGCGCCCCTAACGCGATCACAATTTCACCTATGTACTACATGGATAAAATCTATCCCCGATTACTATGTACACCGTCTAACCATTGTTATTTTTAATCATTTTCAGTGTTTATATTGTTGGTTGTCTGACCGAAAAAATAATACTTCAATTACAACTTTTGCATTTTAATATACACTTGCCATAAAAATCATAATACATTTCCCGCCATGTTGGACCTTCGGTGTGGGATTTTACCCACGCTTGGGTTGCTGGTGCTGTACTTCACTATTTTGAACATCACATTTTTTATGATCACCTTAAAGAAATTGTAATGTATGTTTTTATTTTAGGTCGTGATCGAGGCTGTGACTGGCAATGGAGTATTTGGTGATATCGCCATTGATAGCATCACAGTCAGAGGTACATATAAATACACTTATTGACCTTTCTGGCCTTTTATGCATTTACATCGAAAACCATGTCACCCTAAATAGAGAACCGCCTGGCCAAATCTTACTAACATTGTTACAGTTCATCGGTTCGCTAGACAAACATGTTACTATATCCTTGCTGCAGTTCATTGGCTGACTAGTCACACATTTTCCTAACATTTCCCCCTCGACAAAAAATATTACTAACACTGTTACATTTTCTTAGCGGATAGGCGCCACATTATTGACAGAATAGCGACAGTGGAGAAATTTTTGTCCTACGAGACGGTGAAATGTAGCTATTTTAGTAGTCCAACACGATGACCCTCTGTTTTAGGTGACATGGCTTTTATAGTAAAACACAAATCTTACTACCTCTAGCGTATTCATGGCAACAACAACTCAATTTCCAATATCTTTTTACTATCTGCAACCATTACCAATGACAATGTCTATGTCGCAACCGTTCCAACATGTACAATTTAAATACGAAATTTTTTGTAACGGTGACTACGTCGATGAAATACGAGTATACTTAACATTGCCGTGACAATCTTTCCTTGAGGTTGCAAGTTATCAAACGGTAATAAGTACCAACTACTCAGTTTGTGTCAGAAAACTGTAAGACGCTATTGAAAGATTGTGAAATTTGTAGCAAAACACACAGTTGATTGATAACGCCTGGTATGCAATTTGAAGTTGTCATGGTTACAGGAGAAATGCTAATATTTGATGATTAGAGTGTAAGACTAACGAAACCATTCATTGAATTGTATGGTCATGTGAAAACGGCTGTGTCGTGTTACTCCAAACTGATGAAAACACTGTGTAAACTTCTAATTGTTACAGTATCGTGTTCGCAGACTATTCAAAGGATAAAACACGCCGTGCAAGTCACATCAAATTATCGTTGATTGTGCATCCTTCGTTTATACTCTTTTCTTACATTTTCAGACGTAACTATTTTACATTTTGCGCCAAAATAAAAGACACGTTATCAACATGTCTTTTGGCATATCCTATCTATCTATCTATCTATCTATCTATCTATCTATCTATCTATCTATCTATCTATCTATCTATCTATCTATCTATCTATCTATCTATCTATCTATCTATCTATCTATCTATCTATCTATCTATCTCTCTCTCTATATATATATCTCTATCTATCTATCTCTCTCTCTATCTATCTATCTATCTATCTATCTATCTATCTATCTATCTATCTATCTATCTATCTATCTCTCTCTATTTATTTACCTATCTATCTATCTATCTATCTATCTATCTATCTATCTATCTATCTATCTATCTATCTATCTATCTATCTATCTTTGTGTATAAGAAAAAGTTATCTTGCACTGTTATTTGAATGAGTTCCTTTGATTTGAGAGAAGGCTAAGTTTGTATGACGTCAATCTCACATTATATTCAATGCTTTCTTAAAGAAATCAGAGTCCCTTTTTATTTCAGTTGGACACAAAACAGTGAATTACATTCACATCACATACTATAAGGTCAACAACTTTCACTAAATTGAGATAAAACAAGCTTATTACTATTTTCATCATTCCGTGGATTTTTTTTTCTATTTCAGATGTGGCTTACGATTGTACATTTGAAACTAAAGACTTATGTAATTTTACACAAGAGAAAGGAGACCATTTTGACTGGATAATGGGGCGAGGCAAGACTCCAACGAGACGTACTGGACCAAACAGAGATCATACTTTTGGAACCTCAGAAGGTAAACCACACGAGTTTAACAAATTACCACGATTAATTAAAGAGTTACCTGTCATAGGGTCTTTCTACTGAACCACAAGACAATGTCAATATTAGACGACGATCTTTAAACGACAACGACAATTGCACCACCACCACCACCACCACCACCACCACCACCACCACCACCACCACCACCAACAACAACAACAACAACAACAACAACAACAACAACAACAACTACATCAACAACAGCAACAACAACACGACGACCAGCACAACCACTGCCACTACCACCGCCACACCATCACCACGATTGTCAGCACGATGACCACCACCACCACCACCACCACCACTATCAGCACCACCACCACCATCAGCACCATCAGCACGACCACCAGCACCATCAGCACCACCAGAAGACAACAACACTAATAATAATAATAATAACAACAACAACAACAACAACAACAACAACAACAACAACAATAGCAAAAAAAATACCCCTTCAATAATTTGGTCAATTGTCCGTTTCAGCAGATATACTTTCTCTGTACGTTCATTTCGATCGTTGTGTTAACTTTCCTTCTATACACAGACAGAATTTATCAGTAGTCTTGATGTGGAGTGACAATAATTCTCAAATTTCGGTATCATATTCATACAATTATCTTGTCATCTGTAACTGGCACTAGAATTTGTACACGCATCAAAAGTTTGATGTAACCATCTTGGACCGTTTTCTTCTTTGCTTGACAGGAGCCTATATGTATATAGAGGCGACGGGGCCACGACGGGACACAAAAGCCATGTTAGTTAGCCGGGAGTTCACCAAACAACCAGGTCCATGCCAAGTCTCTTTCTTTTATCACATGTACGGAGCATTTATAGGTGAACTTGCTGTTCACGTGAAATGGACAGACACTGGTAACACATATGGTAAGAGGAGATGGCAAAAAGCCGGCAACCAAGGCAATGCCTGGATAGGGGCTGAAATTGATATTAGCGAAGTCCAAGGACCATTTCAGGTATGTGTGAAATTTTCATTGATTAACTGTTATAATTAATAATATGTATATTGGAGTGATTTTTCTTTAAAAAGGCAAAGTCTGTAACTTTATGGTTCTTGGCGGTATTTTTTGCACTGATGCATTCTTGTACCATTCCAAGTTTCAACTGAACATAAGTCATTGTAAATTACATTTATGGCATGATATTTGGAGTAACAAAAATCGACAAACTCAAGTTTCTGTTACTAAGCATTGCTATTTACTAATTAGTTATTGTGTCGACGCCGATTTCAAAGTTTTAGTGAACGATGTATTTTATGTAAATGACATGAGTAAATTATGCACACTGAATATACGGGAGGGGGGGGGGGGTTCTGTTACAGACGATGTCACTTTCATCGTTCAAAAAGCATACTATTAGTTTGATTTTCTGTTATTAACAAAAATATTGGATAATCAACGCGGAAATCGTGGAGAATAAACCAAGTATTGTAGAAATGTTGCTAGTTTCCCCTAGTTGACCGTCTGCCGAAATTTGGTCTGCGAATGACTTCCCGAGATTGAAGTTTGCGTGGGGAAAAAGCATTAATCGGTGACTGCTACATTTTGTTAGCTTTTCTCTTTTCCCTGTGACAGAAGTGAGAAAAAAATCACATGCAGACGAAAATTTCCAGTTTTGAAGTATATTTATTGTGACCACGTATAATGTGTAGACGCGGTAATCTGACAAAAACCACCGACACCTGAACTTCACATAAAATATGTCCGTCAATGCCGAAGGATGCGAATAACAACGACATTCATTCTGAAACTGCACATGGTCGCTTCAATTTATCAAATCGCAATGTCAAGGACTTTCTCATTTATCGCTGCCATTTAAAGAACAACAGCAATTTGCTTCGAAATCAAATTTTGATTGCATCCGTAATAATGTTGTATTTTCCAGCCTTGTACCGTACTGCTTTACTGTCATCATAATGTGTTTAGTAATTATCAATATGATTAATAGCCACGTCATATTCTAGGGATGTTTTCCCTTTAGTTTCGATTCTCTTCCCTTTGACGAGACAATTATTGATTTGCGAGTGGAGTAACACAATTATAATGTGAAGCAGTGAGACAGTTTGCTTTATGTATAACGAGAAATTAATGAAAGGGTAATAAAAACGTATGTCTTTGTCCTTCATTCAAGATCGCGTTTGAAGCTACCCGGGGACGAGGGTCGTTAGCTGATATTGCCATAGACGATTTCAAATTATTAGGTCAACAATGTACTGGTGAGTCACGCTACATTTACATTATTTTCCTATCTTAGCCAATCGACATTGATAGATTTGTTTATTGGGAAGGGGACTTTATTAATGGCATTACGACAGGAAAAAATGACACCGAGAGAACCTTCGTAAAGCTGGTTCAGAGATAAGTCGTAAAGAATTTTAATTCTCGGTGACAGTGTTTTCATAATCGGAAATGCAGTGATTTAGTCTAACGAAACTTCGACAGTGAGGTGTTATAAAAGGTACCATAACTATACAGTGACATTTGACTTCAAGGCAATGCATGTGTAAATCAGCTTTTATCGGGCATACACTGTTCTTTATTTCCATGTAAAACGCAGCAATTATTAAATAAAGTTCAGATCACCTCAGACCAAAGATAGTCTGAGAATGAAAGGCAACAACAACAACAACAACAACAACAACAACAACAACAACAACAACAACACGGGGCATGCAAAGGAAAGGGATGTCATGATTGTAGATTTATCGAACATGTTACATCATATGGAATTATTATCACAACTGTGACAATAATAGCATGCAATTTTAACCTTTCGTCTGAAGATTAAACTTAGGAGACTAGATGTACTTTAATCATGAAACGACAGTAAATGGGGTCCACAAATAGAGTCGTAGTGCCATCAGTTGGTCTCGTATCTGATATGACATGATTGCATAAAGTACTTGTATCGATTTACAATCCATGCCGTCTTCGACATGCACGGTGAACATTTACTTTTATAACTGCCTTGCCACCATTGTTAACAGGCACGAACTAATCCTCTCCGACTCTGACAAAAGAGTCAGGCGGATTTTATTACCATTCTGTTGCCCGATTGAGTGAAATAGTTTGAGATATCTTCAAAATCTACATGAACAGTGCGAAGTATATAAAACATGAATGTCAGGAAAAACAATCAAAAACCAGAGACGTGTTATTAGCAGTGATGTATATCCGTTGCTAGGCAATGCTTTAAAGCGACGCACACTTTTTATATGATCCTACATTGCTATGATGGTATGATGGATGACGTAATTGATATCTTAAATATGCTTAGGGACCCTTCAGTAATTGCGGGGGAGGGGGGGGGCAGGGAATTACCAGGGGTCATATTTTGCAAATTATTTCTCGAGGAGGGCCATATTTTAGAAAATAGGTGTTTGGGGAGAGTCACATTATACACATGTTGACTGATCGCGAGGGCAACATCATACATCTGTTTCCTCAAGGGACTGTAGGTCACCCAACACAGACTGTTTCCCGAGGGTGAAGGTGAAAGCTGAAGGGAAACTGCCTCTGTTGGGAGGGGCCCGAAGGAAACTGACGTATGACGTTGTACGAGCACATTTTACTTTCTTGGCTAATTCTATTATCTAACTTAAGCTAGTTATTTTGTGATTTTGGCATCCCACCTCTGCCACCAGTTCCACGTCCCACTGCTGAAACATCCAACCATAGCCACCATTGTACAGTAAAATCAGAACATAGATGTATCAGTAGAATTGTTGCTGACAACCATGCAAAGAATCAATTATTAGTTAGTGTCAGGAGAGGAGTGGGTCTCATGATCACACGAGTGAAAGGGGAACAGTGTGGTAGGATATTGGAGACAATGTGGTGGAGTGGATATGTTGACTTCGGTCCCGACAATGTCAGTAGTGCACTCCTCTCTAGTCTTTGTGACAATCAGCTCTGCTAATTAGATCCAATCACGGGAATTAATTCACGTTTTGCCTTCACACACATCAATGTGGTAGTAGTAGAAGACAACCAATATCTTTAAAATCATCAATGTGGTGACAGTAGTGGAATCGAGTTTTTTTTTTAATCATCACTGATGAATAATAAAGGTATTGGTTTCTTATAGCGCTTTCCCACACTGTGCTCAAAGCGCTATAACGTTATTACCCCTGACATGTATTTATAGATGCACAACATTCCTATTTCTTCCTCAACTCCTTGGGGAGCATACAATCCCCCGGGATCCAATCCATTGCAGCCATTGTAAACGCAAGCATTCACATACCCCATATCCTATAGGCATTTACTCTTTCGACGCATACGTCTTTCTATAGGATTTCAGGACTGAGCGCCAAATTGATATGTGGTTATTTTCAAGTTCTTTGTATCTCTTCGAAACTAAACAGGAATATAATCTTCGCCCTAGGCGATGTTAAGAAATGTTTTTTTTTGTACTATGACGTCAAACCAAGTCTTTGAATTCAAAGTACTACCAGCAGGCCACAGTGACTATGGAGTTTCAATTAGGCAGCACGGTGTTTACGTCTTACACAGTGAGGTTTATTTGTTACAAATTGCATACAACAAAATACAGATCTAGACACTGATAGCGCGGTAGCATATAAATGATACATTTTCACTCATTTTGAACATAAATCAACATCATTGTCGGATGAAACAAGGAAGATTCAAACACAAACTATTTATTTGTGTTCACATCGTGAGATGTACATTTCATGTGCATCTGTTCTATCAGTGCCCGTATTTTGTTTGTGTAATTGTACCAAAACAGTTCTGTGATGTAAAACAACAGCGTGCCATCGAACTAAAACTCTATAGTCTCTCTGGTTTGGTAGTAACTACTTACACACCTTAATACATCAAGTTGTATGTTTTCAAATGGTGGTAAATATCAACCTCTCTTCGAATTCACACAATAGTGGCTTTCTTTTGCTTAACGATGGTTTCTTACTCTTTCCAATGGTAGATTATGATGACTGTATCAGCAACCCTTGTCAGAACAACGGTACTTGTATAGACTCCATTGGTTCCTACAACTGTTCATGCCCTTCTGGCTACGATGGACAACACTGTGAAGAAGGTATACTTAGTTGTTTGGTGGTCTGAGTATAAACAATCATTCCCTAAATTCTTCTAATCTTCAAACCTTTACATACAGAAACATAGATACAAACACTCAGGCAGACCATAGTGGAGGGTCTATGAGCAGACACAGACAGGCACACAGACACAGACACACACACATACATACATACATACATAAATACATACATACATACATACATACATACATACATACATACATACATACACATACATACATACATACATACATACATACATACATACATACATACATACATACACACACACATATATACATACATACATACATACATACATACATACATACATACATACATACGTGCGTGTTTAGATGCAGATATATTTATGTACAGTCTCTTCCAGACATATGGTTTATGCCTTCCACTTTCTCCTCCAGCTCTCTCCCATTAATTCCCCCTCTCTTCCCTGTCTGTATGCATGCTCGCCCCTCCCTTTGTATCACCCCAATTTTCCCTCTACTCAGCATTCCTTGAACATAAATTGATCAAAACATGCCACATACACCAACAAGATAGACTGAGAACTGGATGAGCTTAATAAACCTAGTTATAGCCAAAGAAATATTAACGATACATGCAAAGAAGGAGATGAAGATATAATTAATTTAATTTGAGGCGTACTACTTTACTACGACCATGTCGTGAATGATATCTTGCAGTCGGTTTTATCTGTTAATATCGCAAATTATCAAGAATGTGGCAGTATATTAAACCAAATGAAAACAATAAACATGGGCGGCTCATTCAAATCCTTTATTTGAGCTAAGTGTAATTTAATAAGCTTTTGGCATATTTGAAGTGGGATATTAAAAAAAACTGATCAATTCATCTAAACGAAATTCGACAGGTCGGCATTTCTTACAGTTCAATTCGTATGATCTTAATCCAGGTATTTAATAATAAAAGAAATGTGATATATCTAGATGGCTCCGCCGTTCAAGTGAACGCTTAGATTTATCAGCTCTAATTAAAACAACTCTTCTCAATTTCAATTTATATTTGTAACTCAGTGAATTGACAACCTTACAATTCTTAGGCTCTAAGAGTAAATGTTCAAATTCATTTATGGGACGTCACTTGATGATTGCAATTTTTGTTGAAAAGAAAGTGAGTCAAAACTTTCATTTGAAATATTTACTATGTCTTGTTAAATTAACTCAAATTTGGTTCCTCCTTTCGGTGTACTAGTAAAGTCAATAGCTTGAGCAGGTCTTTCATTTAAAACATTTCAACGACGACAAGAGACTCTAAACCGTTCAAGTAAATATAGTCGTCGCCACAGTGTATGTCATGGGAAGGTGTTCTGGAGAGAGAGAGAGAGAGAGAGAGAGAGAGAGAGAGAGAGAGAGAGAGAGAGAGAGAGAGAGAGAGAGAGAGAGAGAGAGAGAGAGAGAGAGAGAGAGAGAGAGAGAGAGAGAGAGAGAGAGAGAGAGAGAGAGAGAGAGAGAGAGGGAGAGAGAGACAGAGAGAGAGAGAGACAGAGACAGAGAGAGAGAGAGAGAGAGACAGAGAGACAGAGACAGAGACAGAGACAGAGAGACAGAGACAGAGACAGAGAGAGGAGAGACAGAGACATAGAGACAGACAGACAGAGAGACAGAGACAGAGAGAAAACCAACTAGTTAACACGATGTTCTTACGTCTGCAAGCTTATATGTAAGAACGAAAAATTGTAACGACTCAATATTAAAACAGACCAGAGAACTGACATTGATATTCATATAATGATATGTTCTATATGGCCAGTGTCTGTATTTTGACCAGAGTCACTGATATGTCTCGTCTGTTCTGGTATTTTTGGATATGTGGCAATGATGTGTGTTGCTTTCGCAGTGAGATAAGATTTATTTATTTAATTTGTGTACTATCAGTGCCTGTTAAGAATTCATTGTTTGAGACATAAAAAACCCCAACGTGCTCCCCAGTTGACTCTCTAAACTTACCTCGTTTCTGGGGTAGTGATTATCTTGTGACCCAGTTCTTTTGTTTTTTATTTCATTAACCAGAGTGTGGTGACGAAAACAAGAACTGCCCTTATTGGTCTGGTATAGGTGAATGTGAACGCAATCCCAAATATATGATTTCTTACTGTAAAAAGAGCTGTGCTGCGTGTGTCGATGCAGGTATACATTATGTGACTTTAAATAACTCAAAATTAAGTATAGTTTCAACTCTGAACAGTGTTAATCGTTCGGGCCCGCCCCGAAGACTTCCTTTTCCACCAATCTGACCGCTCAAAAATGATAGCATAGTTGTAACAGTTTATCGAATAGCATTGTACCCAAAGGACACGGCTTTGTCCTCAAAATAATAGTCATTAACAAAAATTATATTTTAACGCAGTTGAAAGATTAACAAAAACTAACTTTTAACGCAGTTGAAAGACGTTCGTGGCGCGACTATTACAATAATATTTCTTACGCTACAACCCCAATTGCGTCATGAATTTGTGTAGCTTGGACCAGCTTGGTACATGTACTTCGCTTATAACACGTCATTTACGGCAAATTTAGTTCCAACAATAAACACTGTTCAATGTTGATGACATTCATCTACATTATGGCAATAAATCAGAATTATACCGTTTGTTGTTCACCGCTCATCATTATTTTTGGACGATTTTTATAGTAATATCACAGGGGTCTGGGTAGGCTGGGCTAATACATATATGATACCTATATTACATTTTGTCGGCATCGTTTTGATATGTAATATGATGTGAGTAAAACGCGAAAGCTCGGACGAAGTTTGTGCATATCGGGTCATCGTCCACGCTACAGCTAATAGTATTTGTGAAAACAGTCTACTATTTCACGCAGAGGTTATTTACATCCTACCTCAGACAAGTCGTAATTATACTCGCAATAAAAATGATTCCAATCAGGAATTTCCGTTCTTAAGGTATCTACTGTTGATAATGAGGCGGATATCTCGAGAAATCGCTGCACGCTTCGTATATGATCGCATCTATCATCGTAGACATATCAAAAAGTATTATCAAGCAATCGTTCCGATGGCCTCATTATTGTTCCTACAAATTGCCCTCACTGTTCATCGGGGAGTGATAATTGTCCATATGATAAGTCCCGTGTTGCTTGTTTACCCGATACATCTATTGGCGATTACTGTACACAGATTTGGGGTTGATATAAACTGACCGAGATATATCGGAAATGCTCATATCAAACCAATCGGCGAACAATTACACAACACATACAATACCGTCCCATTTTGCAATGTCTTGTAATTAAATACAGTACCCTACTGTCTCACTTGTGTGGAATTATTGTCATTTGTAACATACTCGGGAGACTGGCCCTGGAAAATCGAGCAGACTCGAAAAAAAAGATTTCAGATTTTTGTAGATGAAACTTCGTGTGATGTAGGTTGTGAGGGCAATGAATCATTTTGGGTCGTTATCGAATAAGAATCAGCAAACAGATTTGATTGGTTTCTTTCAACGTAATCTTATTGTTATCATACAGTATGAAAAACCAACGAGGCATAGTATTAATCAGACTACATTTTAAAAAATAGCCACGAGAAATTAAAGTGAACCGAATGCACGCTCATGGGCGACACGTCATGAATGTCAGCATAATGTATTGCATTACACAGGGGAGATAAAAAAACAATAACTACGTATTTTAAACGGTTAAAAATGCTGATAAGATAAATTTTCTCGCTAGCTCTAATACCGTCACCATTTTTGTATGTTTGCGTCATTCGAAATACATAATATTTGTTGTTGGGAAAAATATAACCCTTCGTTTTAAACACAGACCCCAGAATTTTCTCCAGGGCCTACTTGTATGACAGAACTAAACATTATCAGATTTATGACACAAAGTTAAAATAATAACAAGTCATAATATCCATGGTTTGTTACTTGTTGTGAACTATCCCCATGAAATTCTCCCTTTCCCGGGTGCTTACATTTTACCGTGGTCAATGTTAAATAACAGAGAGTGGAGAAACCAAAGCCGAGTACTTTTTTAATAACTGATTTGTAAATTGTTGACTTGAATTTGTTTCACATATGGATACATTTACTCTACAAGCTGTTACGACTTGCCATGAGCTAATAATTATGTACTATTTCCCAATATTTGTTTTCGTTCAGCCAAGGAAAATACGAGTGACCTAAGGGGCCTTGTTAGTACAAATCGCCAGACGAGTACTGACAAAGCCCCTTAGGTCACGAGTAATTTCCGGCTGAATGAAGAAAAATGTGGGAGAATAATATTATTAAACCTCCTCAAGCAAAATGTATGAAACATCGGGAAAAATAATGGCGATGATTTGTAACATTTTGACAAATTTTACGAGCACAGCAGAACCAGTGACGTAGACAGGGATTCTCGTGACGTACAACGACCAGGACATATAATCCATATTTATTTATTTATTTTATTTACAAGGATGACCTGTGTGACTAGTCCCATTAACAAGCTCCAACAATAAAATTGTACAAAATAAACACCACAACATGAGCAAAATAGAGGTACATTCAAATGGGAAGACGGACAAAAAAGACAATAACTCGGCTCGTGCATGATATAAATAGTTTATAGCATATGTCATAACAAACTTTGCCCTTTTAAAGGCAACTATGACAAGGTTGGTGTCCCCAAGTCTATGAAATTTTAATGCAACTGTTCTTACTTCAGTGAATGGTTCTTCCTGGAACTTAATGAGCTTACAAAATATTTAATGATTCGAATAATCAACTTTATTATGTTGTTTTTTTGTACTTGAAGTAAAAGAATATTAAATAACACAGATCAGTTGCAAGTCTGTGTTTGTAACCCAATAATTAATTACAACAAATACTAAAAGAAATTGTGTCAAGTTTGTTATTGTATGTAAGGAAATGATTTGTAAACAACTGGATAAACTCAAGTAATCACTACGTCACGTCCTCTGTGAATACGTCAACACACGTAATCACTACGTCACATCCTGTTTGTGCATGCATTTGTCTCTTCCTCTTATATTGAAAGTATTACCTTGCATAAGTAAATAGTTTGATTATTCGTGATTGATTTTGTTTACAAATCACTTTCGGTACGTACAATAGCATAAACAGTTCCAAATAAATACCAATTTCCACCATCCACATAGCTATGTAAAAAAAACCAAACTTTTGACTTATTAAGTCGTACGGGCTATCTTTAAATAGTTTACACAGCATACACAATAACAACATACATATTTCTATACATCTTTCAGTTTGCAAAGATATCAGTGAACACTGTCCATTGTGGGCCAAACTTGGCGAATGTGAGAAAAACCCGTACTACATGTTGGCAAACTGCCAGAGAAGCTGCAAGAGTTGCATAATAGGTAAATAGAATTTCTCACAAATTAATGCATTTGAAGTAACACGAAACTAAATATCACTCTTTTAATTGCGACCCCGAAAGTTTCCATTGATTGTCATGTGAAGTATTGTATATCTATTTTATGTGATCCATTTTGTTATGAAAAGGTGCATTGACCAAACTGACAGAAGTAGGTCCCTAGAAATGACCCATCGATCAATCGATCAATCGATCACTCACTCACTCACTCACTCACTCACTCACTCACTCACTCACTCACTCACTCACTCACTCACTCACTCACTCACTCACTCACTCACTCACTCACTCACTCACAATTTTTTTTGTGCAAATTCTAGACATTGATGATTGTGAATCCAATCCATGTGAAAATGGCGGCACGTGTATCGATGGAGTCCGTTACCACAACTGTACTTGTCCTGATGCGTACGAAGGCAAAAACTGTGAACTTGGTAAGTACATATGGAGTATCCATATTCTCAGGTCAGGTCAAGTCAGGACAGGACAGGTCAATCCAGGTCATGTGTGGAAAAGATTCCAGGAGTAACCTGTATGTTTAAATATGAACTATTGGTCATTTTCAGCCTCTCAGTAGAGCATATGAATTTACGAAGTGTCAGTTTCTGAATAGTCTACTCTGTATATACCCTGGAAACATCCTGGAAGTTCTGCGGTGAAAGCAATTTTATTCTCGACGTAGCAACCAAAGTCTTTACAATGATGTCCTGTTTGAAAAGAAAGAGTTGTCAATAAAGTATTGTTGTATGCAAACTTGTATTGTTAAAATAAGTTGTAGTAGTTACTTGAAAAAAGTTTGGTATTTCAATTTTTACCACTAATTCTGCGGTTAGACAAATAGTTAAGTTAGTTGCAGAAGATAATTGGAACATTTGTAATCCAAATTTGATTCCTGTCCCGTAGAGGTCGACGAGTGTTTAAGTTCTCCGTGTGAAAATGGTGGATCTTGTATCGATGGACTTGGATACTACAACTGTTCGTGTCCAACCGGATGGATTGGGGATAATTGTGAACTCGGTGAGGACTTGCTTTTTAAAAAATCTATGTATTGAGCGAACAACGACGTGTGTGTAAAGGCCAAACAGGGAGAATTGATACGAACAGATATTAACTAGATAAAAAAAAATATATATAAACAACTATACTTCACTTACTGACTTACTTAAAGTGACCATATGGGTATTTATTTCGGATTTTTAATTGATAAACATTTTATCATGGCTTCCTACTTGAAAAAATCAACATGAAACAATATATGCCAAGACCATGTTTGTAACTCAATAAATAGCAAAAGACTGATGATAAGTGTGTAAAGTTCTGTTATTGTCCGTACAATAACAAACATTTTATACTATTTATTTAATAGGTTTTTGCACTGTATTGAGTTACAAACAAGGACTTAGTCTATGTTGGTTCATATTGATTTTGCAAGTAGGAAGCCATGATAAAATTATTTTAGAAATTAAACAGCCAAAATAAATACCCAATCCTCACCCATATGGCCACTTTAAAAGACGAAATAGTTTATTTAGGCCCGAGAAGAAGTGTTCGTGTGTAATAAACCGATTGCTTTCTGTTCAAAAAAGATGCAATTATACCACAAAACTGAGTACTAGTAATCATACGGAGTGTGTGCATGTCTTCACATCAAACGAAATCGGCTATGCAAATATTGATAGCTTTGGGCCGATTCATCATTGGTAGAGTGGTGTGAATCTATGCACAGAACACTATCAACGACTCTGTCAACAAGTCATCGGTTTATGTGAAACATTTAATAATGTTGCCAAACATGACGTAGTAGTAATTGTAGTTGTTCAATTTCTAGTGTAGGAATTGCCCAGTGGATTTATATACAGCCATTTAAATTTTATAGGCGGGTTTCTTTTGAATGGAATTTGTAAAGAACTAGAGTCCATCATATTCTTAGCGAGCAAATTCAGATACAACCTGAGATAACATTAGAGTGTAGTTAACAGTGTAGACATGTGTTCTAGAAGATAATATTTATAAAAAGGCTATGAAAGTGCCACCGATTATAACTTTATGTAGTTTAGATATTGGTTTTATCAACAATATATAGGATTAGCAGTTAAATTTGAGTGTTTTGGTGATTCGAGTGTCAGAAGCCTGTCTTTTCATGGCACTCTTCTGCTGTATCCTTCAAAAACTTTACATTGCAACACAAGAGTCTTAAATGTGATTTAATCTCTGGGATCGATTGATGGAGATCTCTCACCAGAAAGACATCATACTAACGTGTACATAAAATCGATTCTCCTAAACGCAATTCGCAAATGCAATTCGTATTTTTATTGATTGAACCCAGCGGTGCTGTTTTCCCATTTATTTTTTTGCAGACTTTGACGATTGTCAAAGTGTACCGTGTGAACAAGGTGGTACCTGTGTTGACTTGTTTAATGATTATAACTGCACTTGCCCGTTCGGATACGAGGGACACGATTGTGAAATTGGTGAGTGAACCCATGGAGAAATACACAACACATTCGGAATGTTACAATACTAGCTATAGTAGATCACTACGGTGCATTGCCACTGAGGGCGATAGCTGAGTAGAGAAATATTGTTCAACAAAGGTCAAAGAAATAGTTTTTTCTTCGTGTACATTTCAAAACCACACAAATTCCTGAAATAGAATTTAAGATCAATATTAAATATTGCCAATATTGTATACATCAATCAATCAACCAACCAACCAATCAATCAATCAATCAATCAATCAACCAACCAACCAACCAACCAATCAATCAATCAATCAATCAATCAATCAATCAATCAATCAATCAATCAATCAATCAATCAATCAATCAATCAATCAATCAATCAATCAATCTGTATTTTGAAATCGGTTGGTTAATGGAATATGGAATAAATGATAAATGATAGTTGGACTTCATAATGTGACCAATCAATCTATCCATCAACCGCTCAAATAATCAACGTTTATATCTGACTATTAATAATCCTAAGCCAACAAAACAGTCAGCTGATAAATCCTTTTGAAGTGCTTGCAATTGAATGAAGTGATTGATTAATTAATGCATGATTATAAATACCGAATGGGTGGTTCTGTCTGATAACGAATGGACGAATCAATTATATAAACACCTAAGTCATATATATGATCGACTTCGACCACGAATCTCCAAAATGTAAAAAAAAATTGATTTCTATAATATGTGACATTTCACTTGTTAGATTCCGATGAATGTATTAATACTCCATGCTTCAATGGTGGGACATGTATAGATAAAGTTGGTAATTATACTTGTCAATGTGTGGCTGGTTGGACAGGAAGAAACTGTGAAATTGGTGAGTTACAAACACTTAAGTCTCAATGTTGCCTACACCAGCCACTTACAAAACCATTACAAACACTTAAGTCTCAATGTTGCCTACACCAGCCACTTACAAAACCATTACAACTCCTTATACGAGGCAAGTACGGGTTATTGTAAAGGCTACATGGAAATCTGCACATTCATATAAAATGTCGCGAATCTGTATTATCAATTCTCATAAAACTTGGGATGATTCGATTGTAGCGCAAACCACCAAATGGACATTTGTAAAAGTAAGGACACGTAGATCATTAATAACAGTTGACAGATAGCATTTATGCATAATCTTCATATTCTATTTTTTCAATGGATTGGTTGGGCCAATCTGAGTTTTTAAAAGTTAACGCTCGAGGAGAGTGGTTATATTTATTGTGTGTACACACACATTACCACATTGCGTTATGAGATCATCTTTCTTGTATTGCATTGTATTCCTACACACTTTACACAAGTTCACTTCAAGTTACACCTCATTTGCATTTTACCTGTATGATTCCACACCTGTGTATCTCAGTCTTATTTTTACTTCTGAATCATTCATTTGACATCTGAGGAAGCGGGCTGCATGTCTCCGAAAGCTCACATGCATTTATCAACAGAGTTAATCTCAGAGGGCTACCGTGAGAACACCTCTAATTTTAAATCTCTTATCTCGTTAGATGTCGATGAATGTGAAAGCCAACCGTGTCAGAATGGTGGAACGTGTTATCACGGTGCCGGTCGTGACATCTATGTATGCCATTGTCCCTCAGGATGGGAAGGAACAAACTGCGAACAAGGTGAGGAATAGGAAGAAAAACACTTACTCAATCTTTTTAATTGGGATTTATTTTTCTTCTTTGTTTCCAAGTTACTCAAAGCAGAACGTCTACAGAGTTTCTCTTATGCGGCAAGATGTTAGTTACATATAATACAACGTTTATTGCTACGAATTACACAAACAGAATACGTATACAAGCACTGATAGCATGTACGCACTTGAAATGTTACAATTATTTCTCTGTGAACACAAATAAAGAGTTTTGTGTTTGAATCTTTCTTGTTTCAATCGACAGTGATTTTGATTTGTATTCACAGTAAGATAAGGTGTATCATTTTGTATTGTTTTATGTAACATGTAACAAAATAAGGCGTGAAAAACATCGTGCTGCCTAATTCAAATTCTATAGTCACTCTGGTTTGGTAGTAAATTTTTATTTTGGAAAATTTACCAACTTTGACAGGAAATGTCAATATTGTGAAGATCATTTCAAAGGAAGAAAGGCAGTGGCTAGTGACCTCAGATCAGTAATTCCCAATGCAAGGATGTGCCATGTGAACTTGACCTACACCTTCTAAAACCGCTATGACATGTTTAAAAAACCATACTCTTCAAAATAACGATTAGCACAGATTGATATATTGCGAATGTGATCATTGCGGTCAATACCTTTTGGTTTGTCCGAAACCTGACGAGAAAACGAGGCAAAGTGACAAATTTGAGACGGTTGGTTTTGTTAGAGTATGATTGATATTCCGTTCTACTATCATTATGAACTTCTTTAATTTACAGACATCTATACCTAACAACATGAAACAATTTCAAAGTGATTTTATGATTTTAACGAACCTTCATGCCGTCGGGCGGAGGTACATTATTTTCAAGCGCATGACATTTGAGACGAAAATTGCCGAGAAACTATTCAAAGTGGGAAAGTAGATGCGTGTAAAGAAGATAAAAGATTAAGTTGTCAACTCTCTCTGTCATCATCATGTACATGATTGTATTTCACGGTAATCGCCATTTTCTATTTGTTTGTTTGTTTGTTTTTTCTTGTCAGACTTCGATGAATGTGTGAGTAACCCTTGTATCAATGGAGCTTCTTGTTATAATGGTAGAAACATGTACAATTGTACCTGCCCCAAAGGTTGGCAAGGTAGACACTGTGAAAGAGGTGAGTCTATCTGATCCATGTCAAACAAAGTGTGATCGTGTATATGTCAGTGAAAGTTTAAACAGATGAGATCGCACACATTCAAGCTTCTTGATATGTTTTGGTGTGTATTTACATATTTTGCAAATACACTGGCATTTGTCAACTATTTGGCTTCAGTTACGTAATTTAAGTGCCACTCATCTTAAACGAAAACGACAAAAAGACATTATCAGTTACTTGTATGTTTTTTTTTCTTTTTAAGATGTAAATGAATGTTTAAGCAGTCCATGCGTGAACGGTGGATCTTGCTTCCATTCACTTGGAGATAATTTCTATGTCTGCGCATGTCTAGATGGTTGGCAAGGAGACCGTTGTGAAGTTGGTAGGTATATGTATAGCTGTATATGATGGACGTTGTGAGAGGAAGATTCAAAATGAAAAGCGTAGTTAACTCAAATCTTTCAAAACATTTTCTGGAATTTTTTGAGAACCTACTGTACTACCGTAATTGTACGTCGAAATATTCATGAAAGAGTTACACCAAACTGTGATGACAGTTGACGACCATTTAAACATTGAATCCAAAGAAGTTATATGCATGCACATGAATGTCATCTGACAATAGAAACACATACCAGTGTGTGCTGTTTTTTTTGTGTGTGTGCATTCTCTTTGAAGTCCTGGGTCCATTATGATAAACCGGTTATTTACCCAATATCAACCCTTCCTTCGTCGTATTACCGTTCGTATCGTTTCCGCAACGTGACGCTCGTCTTACGACTCGTGTCAATATCATTGCGGGAACGGCACTCATGGCGATACGACGAACGAAAAGCTGACATTAACGTTACGTCGTGAAATCGTATTTTGTTCTTCTGAATCAGGAAGATTTACACCAATACTGATGGATGGACCTGATGAACAATATGGAACATTAGCCGTGCATTTAACGCCCCATATCACAAGTGATATTTAGCGTATATGCGTCATCAAGAGCGATCGACCTCGGCATGGGTATATGATACTAGTATTTTCAAAAGCTGTCAGCAATGCCAACCAATGTAGCTAATTAGGCATTCATGTGCAGAGAGATTCTAGTTAAATTTGTTAACTGAAATCGACATGTCAAAATATTTCCTAGTATTTCCAAATGAAATTGACAAATTTAAATATTTCCCATTAATTTCTCTGTTCTCCTTTATACCCAACAGAAAGTGACGAATGTGTCGGCAGTCCGTGTCAGAATAACGGCACTTGTGTCGACAAGTTTAACGGCTATAACTGTTCCTGTACAGTTGGATATTCTGGGGAACATTGCGAGCAACAAGGTAATATTGTAATATCATTTTTTCAATTCTATCTGAGACCGCTATGGTAAAAGTCGGAAATTCAATGCATTATTAAGAGATCAGAATCAACAGTATGTAAAGCATGGATATAACAGAGAATCGGAAATTGACAAACCAGCTGGTACTGAGCTGATGTTTGCGATTGTTATCATATACTTATAATATTTCGTGACCTTTTAAGTGTTTTCAGATTTACTATCAAACATGATTCTGATGTTGAAATGATGTACTGGCCTCTTTGTTTGCTGCTATTTCATCACCATACGCCTACCTCTAGCTTGGTGTGATATTTATCTTATGTTATTGCTTTTCGGTTTTAGTGACAATTCCAACAACGGCACGTCCTTCTACTACGGTAACGGTGGTTACAACTACTACTACTACTACATCGCCCCCAACGACAATATCGAGTACTACTTCTGTTCAGACTGACGCGCCGACTCGAAGCGCGACAACACTTCTGAACACATATCAGTCAACGTCATCAACACAAGCTATGATGAAAACAACCGATGGCGGTGACATCACTCAAGAAACACGGACGGAAAAAATTACAGATGCATTACATACACCAACTAAGAAAGAAGAGAAAAGTTCCACAACCACAGTACAATCAGAACAGACAGACCCAATGATAAATTCGGAGTCGGACTCAGACGCGTATTACTCATTTGGAACGTCTGGGGATTATTCTGATTCAGAACCAGATTCGTCAGACGAAGACGGTTATGCGACTAGCCCGACAGACAAGACGCCTCCGTCATCTCGCACCGAAAGCGAAGAAAAGAGAGGGAACGGTACTGAAAATCCAAAGACATTCGAGCAAAAAAATAAATTGGGTAATAACGCAAGTGGTTCTGTTATTGCAGTTATCACCGTTTCAATTATTGTTGTTGTAATTGCCCTCATAGCACTTTACATGTACATATCTCGTAAGAAGGATAAACAAAATGGCAGTCGTATGGGGTCAGATCACTTTAATCTAACCAGCCATGATGGTATGAAAAGACATAGTCACTCCTCGTCAAATGGTAGTTCAGAAGGTGCAGTTGAAAATTCATTCTACGGGAACTCATTCCAGATATAAAACAAGCACATTTCCTTAACTACATTGCCAACTTTATGGTGTCATCCTTTTTTGCTTATATTGATGGAACTTATCAGAAACAAGTCATACTGTGACGTCACGTCAGCACGACACGATAACAGCCACTTTCTATGTAACAATATGAGAGGGCGGACTACTGGTGGGGTGGTGGGGGTGGGGGCTGGGGATGAGGATGGAATTTTAGTTTTATAAGAATAAAGATGAAAATATATTAAACATTAATCGAGATACATTATAATAGTAGACAGTTATTTTCAGTCGGGAAGTCGCAACCTAACGGGGAACGCCCCTCCAGGAATAAAGGAATGTTTGTAAACTTTGGGTTATGGAGAAACATTTCATGCTGTTATATCGCTTAAATTTCGCGCAATTTTCAAGAAACGCCAAAATGAAACTGGTTCCTCAAATTCGAATTCATTGTTCTGTGACTGTCTTACATGTTAGCAGTGGTCCAGAGGTGCCCCATGGGTGTCAGCAGACATGCACATGTATTAAATGAACAATGCATATTCATGACTCCTAAGTGCTTATTATATTATCTTCTGATAAATAGTCATGCACATCAATTTCTATCCATCTGTATTACTGCTAGGACAGTGAATATGAAACAAGTTTCAATTTGATGTTTCTTGACAAATCCCGTGAAGTTGATCTGATGTACTGTGACATCTTGAAATAAATCTCCAGAACCCAGAGTTTACGAAATTGCCCTCATTTCCTGGAGTGGAGTTCCCCTTTGACCGAAAGCCTTTGGGGGAACAAGTTGATATCCGAAATGATGATTTAATCAATAAACTTACAGTAAAAATTTGAATATAACATGCATGACTTTTATACCACCGATCTATAATTATTTTAAAAGAAAATCCCAAATACGATTATTGATATAATGTAGTTTGCACAGGTTTTTGTTTTGTGAACTCCAGAAGTTGACGACAAGAATTATGACAACTGTTCATGAACTTGACGTTTTTATTTTTAAACCTTGCATCATATTTATATATCAATGAAGAGAAGTTGAGCTTTCAGCGGAAATCTAACAGAGTACAACAGATTCTATGTATGATTCGACACGACAATGCACATACCAGTAAATCATTGTAACCGCCATGTTGGATACTTTTGAGATACTGGGAGGTATAGGACGCCCTCTATTGGTAAATACACAAAACGTTTGCTAGAAAACGTTTACGTTAAAACACACGTATTCAGCGAATGAGGTTTTTGACAATGTAATATAATACTTTTGTTACAGAATGTGTACGTGATAAAATTTGGCAGTACATTATCTAATATTATGATGTTTTAAAGTTTCTGGGTTTATAAATTTAAAGTTACTCCATGCTTGAAAAATATTGCCAACAATTTTGAATAGTCTAGTCGCTTTGTCTTACATTTCGATGGAGAAATAAATACATCTAATTTTGTTTAATCTTCTGTTTGATTTTTGTTGTGGTTTTCTGTTAATTGAAAGATGCAACTATTGATTTGTTGTAAACTCAGTGTACTGCAGATATTAAACACTTGTGAACAGAAGTCTTCAAGGGTTTTGTAACCACGTACAAGGTTTGGTAAGTGATATTTAGCTAGCAATATTGATACTATTCTGGTCACTTAAACAGAACTTGTCAATTGATCACTTGCTATATAAGCGTGCTAGCCTGTTCAAAGACGAGGCTGATCGCAGCAAAAATCGATATATGTAGGACAGATCGTGGCTCCATTGAGACCTCACCGTCTGTTTTAAAAAAGTCAATAGGAGTATCATTATTTGAGAAGAATAGTATTCCATAGGAACGCGAATGTATATGACGTCGACGCTGTTTGATGTGAAACCTCATCAACGGTTATTGTATATACTACAGGAGCTCTTTAAACAAATGACCATATTAAATTGCCCCATTCGTTCTCTTTCCACGACATCAAAGTTATCACATCAACCTGTAACTCGGCTCGAAGGCCTCTGAATGGATGCTAAACTGCTGTAATATTGAAAATATATAATCATCACACAACTGCACGGTCACACTAAATACTAAAACCCCATATTACACGTGCCGTTATTTTGAAAGAGGGATTCGAGTCGTTTCCTACAATATGAAGGCTACCGCATATTTTTGTATCATGATATGCAAAATCGATGTACACTGTTCTTCCATGTTTGATCATCATATTGACTAACAGTAACATTTTTTTAAAATAGACGTTTAACATGTTTGCCCTAGAAAATACTGTACTGTCAATTTCCTGTAAAGTGTTTTCTTTTGTGGCTGGTCAAACATGAATGAAAAGTACACTGTAATCTATATTTGACACGAGTTTTAGTATATCAATATTCAGATTTTAATTATAATCGTACATGAAGGTGATAAGCTACGAAATATTTCAAAAATGTCAATGAGCATGGCTTAACAATAAATATTATAAATAATGCCTTCAATGGACTTTAGAAATCATATTGACAATATTTTTTAAAAAGGCTGGACATTGATTTCAGAATCGAACAATTACTATTTACCATGAAATTATTCAAGCTGTCTCTGTCTTATAGATGAACGTAAAATGGATTTTGTGGTTATGCGTACTTTTTTATGAAATGTACACAACGGTGACATATACTGCATTTCATTAAGTCGGCCCAAAATAATAGAACTCTGTGTAACGAAAGGTACTTTGTATCACGTACATTTTGTATTAGTATTTCTGTACCTACACGTAAACATATTGTTTCAAAAGGTGTGAACTTTAAATATTTTAACGTCAAATATTGTGCTATTGTTGTGTCATTGAAATGACTGTGTTGGTGACATTATTCTGTGAGCACATCTAGCTGGAACAGTAAATACGTTGGATACTCAACCTTCAAAATGAGTTTCTGCTATTTTTACCAGTAATTTGCCAATCGCCCTGATACAGGCGACGACGTGGTCTCACCACATGTAGGCTTTGGTTCAAAGGCGAGGCGCTACTACAACATGTAATTAGTATTGTTGATAATAAGGAATGTCAAGTTAGAGGAAATTTATTCAAAACAGACGATAATTTTAATATATAATATGCTTCTATCTGATGAAATACTCCTATTACAGTGGATTATGTCGAGTCGTGTCTGCATCAATCGCATATCTATGACATTCAAACTCATGGGATTAAATCTGTCTGTCTGTCTGTCTGTCTGTCTGTCTGTCTGTCTGTCTGTCTGTCTGTCTGTCTGTCTGTCTGTCTGTCTGTCTGTATGTCCGTCCGCCCGTCTGTCTGTCTGTTTGTCTGTCTGTCTGTCTGTCTGTCTGTCTGTCTGTCTGTCTGTCTGTCTGTCTGTCTGTCTACAATAAAGTTCCAAAGAATACGTGCATAGAGAAGGGCAAATTATACTACTGATTAAAAGCAATGTTAAACCCGGAAAGGAAAGGCGTTGAAACTAGCAATTTTATATATGTTAAACGTAGGGTAATTATGACTACATCTGCCTAGTCGTTGTTACCACCCGATACATGTTAAAGCACCGCTTTATCACTTGTCCATCAGAGGCAGCTTTAATAACTCCAAGATAAAACACAGATGAAGGGAGAAACCTGCTGTGTGGATATAAGTATAGTTATTTCTCATCCATAGCCCTCGGGTGTTGTTATCGCAATTTATTTTAGATGAATTTTATAATAGTCATTACGACCTAGAACTCGTGCTTTGGTACCGGTATTGCCATCGGCAACGGCTCATTACATAACTTGTCAATCACATAAATGCTCCCCCGTTGTCTCGAAATATTAAAATATTGAAAGTTTACTACTAATATCATAAAACTGAATGAATGTTTGATGTTCATAGTTCTAAAAAAAATGACAGGAAATCTTGCATATTAAAGTGATAATTCTATTGTCGGCAGAGATGACAAAAAGTCTGAATGAACTCAGTAAACTTGTATTTAGGAGTGCAGTGATGTTATTTCCTGGCAAAAACCGGAACAGCTGTTTTTGATAAGTCAAAGATATCCCTTGGTACACGACCGATAGAATTACCACGAGCTCAACAAGGTAATTTGATATTCAAAGACAAACTTTAGTAATCGTGGTAACGAGAAGAAATGAAAAATCGGTGATCGGAACGATATTGCCAATGACCTTGTTTAACGTCAGTAGTGTTTTACGAAATTACAGCTAAAATGATGTAAGCTTGGTGTTTCACTCCTGTAACATGACATTTAATACTACACACCCTTAGACAACTTCTAATGCAAAAGAGAGATTTACATATGTGCCGCGCACAGTGGGGATATAGAAGTAAGCTAGTAGATGTGCTGATTATTAGTTAGAAAATAAATTAATGAAGTCATGAAAACCATCAAGTTCATGTGTAATATTTTCACCAGGAGAGAGAGAGAGAGAGAGAGAGAGAGAGAGAGAGAGAGAGAGAGAGAGAGAGAGAGAGAGAGAGAGAGAGAGAGAGAGAGAGAGAGAGAGAGAGAGTGTGTGTGTGTGTGTGTGGTGTCTCTGTCATTTGTTATTGTTATTATTAGTCTAGAGTTGAAATATGTCTATCTATGTGTCAAAAATGTAATGTTCCATGAGTGAAACACCAAGCCTACATCATTTCTACTGTTATGAATTAGTCATGATAATATGCTAACACATTGAACACCGTGACTAGTAATAATCATCCGGACAAAAGCATAGAGAGTTTTTTTTTTACGTCAAGAAGAAAATGGAAAAAAAACTCACAAAAATGCAAATGCATTAATTTATATAATGAAGCTAGAATAACAAGAATTACAATCATGATAACAATTGTACATGAAACAGTGTTCACGTCTATAGCATAACTACATCTTCTTTGCATGAGATACCATTATCTTAACAAAATAATTCGGTATCAAAAAGATTTGCCAGCCAGATGACATTGTTTCAAGTGATTAACGTTTTCAATGTATAATTTAGTGGACCTGAATGAAATAGACCCCGGTCTATAAACAAACACACACACACACACACATACACTAATGTTAAACTATTTAGTTGTGACTATATGTTTGTTCACTATGCCAGCTGAAATAACTTACATTTTAATAATTAATCAAGCGAGTAACACTGTCTCGCCTCGATCATCATCTTTACCTATACAGTATTTTATGAACTGGAGTGCGAACATGACTATTTTAATTTGTCACAGAAATATGATTGGTACAATAATATACTTCACTTAAAAAATCAATGAAACACATACTCTATGGAAATTAGGTTATACTTTTAATTATGATTCCATAATCTTGAACGAAAGGTGGCACTTTGGAATATCAACTGACTACTATCGACTCTGTTAGTGTTGTTTTAACCTGAATTATGTTTGGTAAAAAGGATCGGATCAGATAAGATATAAAATACACGAGAATACGTGCCAGGGATTTGGCGGGAACTTTAATAGCTGAGTGAAATAGCAGACTAAATTCTATGTAATATACATGGTAATCTGATTAGTATGACCCTGAAATGGATATATTTGTGAAGGTATTATCGTTGTTAAATTGTATTAGATTGCTACTGATCTTAGCCGACATCATTAGCATTGTCAGTGACTAATTTTCATTTTTTTTTCTGTAAACGCACCGTCAAGACTTTGGAATTATACTCTTCATTGAATGTTTTTTAAGACTTGAATGACGTCATAAGCAACATTCCTGCTATTCCCGCCACGGTGAAAGTACGACAGGCAGCGTACAGAATATAGAATATATGCGCAATTATACCTGGTGTCGTTTCCATGGAAACAAGTATAACGATTACGAAACATTCTTTCTGCTTGGCGCGTCAAACACAATTATATTTTCGCTATTCATGAATTAAACTTATGAACCTTTTGCGATGTCGCAAATTTTCTATCAATCAACTAAGGAGGATCCAACAGTCTACATTTTGCAAGCCGCAAGATTTGAGTATTTTACCATTTTTGTCCTGGCCTTGTATAGACCTCCTGCTGATCTCGTCGCCAGTCGGAATATCAAATGGTGAGGCACTTCACTACAATAAGGGGCAGGTGTTTACATACGTACACACAGTTTAATTTCTGTCGATGAAACGAACGCACGGAGGCATCCAAATGTTCAATTATATGCAATTTACTGTACTCTATCGATTCAGCAAAATGAAGACGGCGATATTGCTTGTCAAAGTAAGTTACTAGGGTGCGTCACGTGACAGTCGTTATATTCAGTAAAGGTACAACATATGACACGTGGCCGGGGGCATTGGACATGACCAGGAACTAGTTAAACAACCTATTTGCAGAGTCACTTTATCATAACTAAGGAATTCCATCTATCGACAGACATTACTGTCATTTCTATTTTATCTAAACGTGTTCTCTGACGGTTCGCATCCTACTTTCATCAATTGTGATTGTATACGACAGAAAACGTAATATTGGAAACTTATGGCATATGTCTATGTTGGTTTACAGTTCTTTCGACATGTGAGTTGTACGTGGTTTAACTTTGATGAGTGTATCTATGCATAGTTATACTTTTACCAAATGCCAAAAAATATCAAATAAAAAAAAAAAAAATAAAAAATATATATATATATATATATATATATATATATATATATATATATATATATATATATATATATATATATATATATATATATATATATATATATATATATTTATCATATGATATGTTTTATTACCTGATCAAGAAAAAAGTAAAAATGACATCAAGAACGTAAATACACAAAAAAGCAAACAATCAGATCGGATAACAGGAGTCAAAAATGTATATATACATGTAATATATCAAAATAGATTTAAAAGAAATAACTCCAAAGTCATTTTTTGTCAGCCAGATCAGAATTTGCAGTATATTAGCCGTCGGTGTACGTTTTTTGTGTGTCTTAGATGTTTGTTTAAATTGTCAGTGGAAGGCATGTCTTAAGCAAGTGCATCTAGCTCATATCGTGATGAGCAATGGAGCCAATCCAAAGTAACTTCAAGTTGGTCTAAAATGGGAATATATGGGAGTATATTGTTTAGACTAATTGATGTAAATGGCTATAGGGTCTGGGCTGCAACACCAGGCTGCTCGGGGGGGGGGGGGCACCCCACTGATGGTCACCTTCAAGCAAAGAGAAGCGTTGAATTATCCTCTCCACACAAACGAAAGCTTATTTTCAGCGGAACCGACTTGATCGTTTTTGTTGTTATCTGTGTAACAGGTTCTCTATCATTGTTAGTATCAACCTCGCCTTCTCCTTGCAGAATGCTGAATACATGTTTACAGAATCTACTTGTCGAACCCAATTCCTGTTATTAACGATCCTGAGCACTCTTACTGCGTATCAAGCAATACACTTGGGACCCGTCTGCAACAAAATTCATTGCCAGGGAATGTGTGCTAATAAGGACACACACTACACGGGAACAAGAACCAATTGAAATACATTATTTATGCACCCAAGTAGATTTAAAAGACGCCATCCCGTCTTCAACCCTAGAACCATCTCCCTGGAGTCGTCTCTCATCATAATATTATCATAATAACTTACTACGTTGGCATGAGATATATTCTCAAAACTTTGCGAATTATTATTTTTTTATTATTTCTAAGCAATATGTGTACACCGTGTTGATGAAAAGTTGATACATGTGTATTTATTAGTTCCATTTGCAGCAATAACATATCAAATTGTTGATTGGTTCATTGTGATGGCAGTTTCATCCGTCTCTGTCCTATAACCATCCATTTCCAAACATTTCGAATTACACAATGTCATCTTGCATTTATCACCAATGGTCATGATGAAACCCACGACAGTTAAACCCGGTTAAACCACTCTTCTTTTTGAGTCTGCAGTGTTTACTTTCATCTGTCAAAACAAAATGTACCCAAGCCACCGAAAATACTAACATATACAAAACCGTGCGTGTTTTTATCAATTAAGTAACTTCTTAAGGAACGTTTTTTTTTGATCAATTCAGTCTACTAATGACTTGTCAGTCTATTGATAAAGCGTCATCGAAATGCTGTTTGGAAGTTTATGATGTAGAACTCTGAGCATTCACAGACGATGACACATGATGGTGAAAATGACTTAGGGATTTTTATAGTTCAGTAATACATCAGTTTAATGGCGTCTCCTCAGTGTCAACGCGGTTCTAAATTTGTACTTTTCACCTCGTTAAGTCTCTACTTTAAGAAATTACAGATGTTTTCAAACGCCGCACCATACTATGTATTCAGAAAAAAAATCTTCAATTGATAATTTACACGCACAATCCCTTTTAATGTTACGATCTTTCCAACAGTACAACAATTATATTGGTGATGTGTCAGTGGACAATTGTCTTCACTCCATTACTTTAATTTACATATCATACAGAGAATGTCATTGTAAAAGGGCAACACTTTCATCGACGCACGGGTGTGATCAATTCGGAGGAGAACCATTACAAGAATTCACTATCGCATTTGACAAACTTGATTAATGTTCTGCAATTTCCAGGAGCAGCATTGCCATAATGAGTAAAGATTATACAAATTATAATGACATTTCATCTATTTATACAAAAAAATAGAATTGAATAACAGGAGACTGTATTATGTTGTAGCCCCAAATACTGACGTAGGTCAGAGAAGCCTATAGGAATGTGTTCCATCTGTCTGTCAGTGCGTGACCAGCTGTATTTCTGACAGGCATATTCCAATTTGATTCAAAATTGGCACAATGGTTTCATTAGACTTTACCTTGACTTTCGATATCTAGGTAAAATGTCAAAATCTGCTTATTGCAGTATATCACTTATTTGAAATCTGGAATATATTAACATGAACTATTTTGAGCTCATACCACTTTTCACTGAATAGTATCCATATTTGTTTGATGAATCCATACTATGCGTAAAATTGATCAAGAACTATAAATATACAAAAACTCATTTAGCCCCTATATTAATCAGGAATTTATGGTCGTTTCTGTCTCCATCATTATATTTAAAATCTAGCTATTTGTTGTATTTTCACAGACTTTATGTCGTATTCAAGCATGGTTCCTTTCTTTAAATCTCGTGTAAAGGGGATACTGTTACATAACATGTGACATATATACATTCATTACTTGGTATTTATATCACTTCACATATTTGTTGTAAAAATCCACTTTTTTAGTTTTACAGCAGCTTTAGAACAATAACAAGTACATATTAATGAAAATAAATCACCCTTAATTTTATCAGATGATCATTATATTGGTATTGTTATATTTGAACCGGTTGCTGTTAAATGGGCCAAACTCACTCCATTTTTTGATTTCTGACTTATATGACAATATTTTTCTCACGAGTAATTTCTGATCACGTGTAATTTCTGAGGTTAACCTTCATAAATAAATAGATAAAAACGTGATTTAAAGTTGGTTCAGAGTCGATAGGGCCTGGTGAATAAAATAGTTTATTTTCGTATAGTAATATTTTCGAATTGCATACATACATACATACATACATACATACGTACATACATACATACATATATGCATGCATGCATGCATGCATACATACATACATACATACATACATACATACATACATACATGTACATACATGATTACATAGTACACATTCATTCATGATTACATACATAAAACATACAGTAATACAGTGTATGGGATATAATGTCGAATTGTCGCAATTCCCATATATCTTTCCCACTCCAAATTCATTAGAAAACATAGTGCGGTACCAAAATTGAATATATATCCCTCGTTGTCGTCGAAAGCGCAGAAACCCGTAGGGTACGCTATTGCACACAACCGAAATGACCAATCCTAAGGTTAGCATTAGGCTATTAACCGAGTTTTTGCATTGCTAATACGCTAAATATGGAACTGGACCCCCCCCCGCCGGAACCGTTAACATCTCTATGGCAACTAGGAGTACAATTATGCATGCAGAAATAATTATTCTTGTACACATAAAAAGTTGAGATCTGTTAATAGACAGCTGTACTCTCTGTAAAAAGGAATATTTACCAAATTAGCAACTATGTTCTAGTGACGCACTTCAACCGTTATGCTGTCACACTACAACAAGATTCATCAGCTATCGAAATATTTACACCTTTTCGCAATCGAGTAATACAATTCCGTTACAAACACATCCCAAACGTTATTATTACATATTGCCATGGACTATTCGTTAGTTTCACAGTCAACTATAAGTTAATATTTTGTTGCTGTCAGTTATGTTAATAACATCATTGGACGTCATAACGGAAAGTTTAATATCTTGGATTGACACGCTTCGAAAACGAGGAAGGTTACACAAAAAAGTGTTGACGTCTCAGCTGAACGGCGCAAAGAGGACTAATAGAGTTGCTAATACTTTTATTCCAGTATGTTTTGATAATTGTTTAACTAAGTCTAGGATATGATGATTTATTTGTTTGTGTCTAGTTTCACGTAACATTTAGTAAATGAATTCGTTATGTTTGCTTTAATCTTGCCATTTGACCTTGAAAGTCTTCTTCAAGGTCAAATGGCCAAATTTGGGTTATTTTCAATGTTTTTCCGATTTAAACTCCCCTAATTATTTGGATTGTATTTCATCTTATCTTATTAGAAACCAATCTGACTGTGCTGACGATTCGAATAGGGGTTCAATGGCCAATCTCTCGTTGCAGTTATACCTAGTCTGTTCTGTGGACTACATCGCAATCATACACATAATCCCTTTTTATTCAATCCTGTACAAATCCTGCACAAAAAAGCAGTAGGTTAATTGTATATCCTGACTACTTTATTTCAAAAGAATAAAGATAATATACACAACGTAATAGCATAAACTAAGACTCATATGTAGAAATGTCAGTTTTATTCCAGTGACTCGATCGTTTTGTGTGATGATGGCCTCAATAACGTCGAGACTTATATATAGACATGTTGTATGACAATCTGATTAATGTGGTTTCCCCTTGCTAAATTTGATAATATGATTGAATTCACGATTCTTTCACCAGAACAATGCTGTTAGGTAGCTTTAATTTTATGAATTTTACATTTGGAGAGATGCCGATTAAATCTTGAACCGAATACAAGCTTTGTCAATATTGAATGCTCAGTTTGAAAAGTATAGATACTGTTACAAAGAGAAACGTCATCAATATCCAGACATAAAATAAATAAATGTGGAATAAAAGGAAGCTGTTTCGTTCAATTTAGAGAATCGAATCGATACTTGCCTTGCTTTATCCCTACATAAAGGGAATTACACAAGCTGGACGGATTCAAATATCAAGTCTTATGCGACTTTGTTTACGCTGCTCTGTCATTTGAGCCTGCAACATTTTTTATTTCATCACCCGAAATAGTAAACGATGCAAGAGGTGCAGCAAAGTAGAAAAAATAAAACTAATCCAATAAAAAAAAACACAGTGAAATACAGACAGACATATAATCAAAAGGGAACAACAGATTAAAACGTCGGATAAACAAATATTCAAACAACGCAAACACAATTTATTCGCTAACAACACTTGATTTAAAACATGATGGATACGTCCGTACTGGGCAGGAACACCTCTCTATGTATAACTGTTCTGTTGGAGTTACTTCCAAGCAGAAATTTAAAGTTGAACATTTACTATTCAGCTTCAATTACATTCCAAATGCTAAAACGTACATTTTTGTTTTGTACATTTTCCAACTGCGTGAGAAACACCTCTCAATTCGACTTTGATGAGTGTTTATAGTTCTGTTCAAATGAACAGAATGCGTGACTTGAGGGCATTTCATCACTTACCACACGATTGATATATCTAACGGTATTACGAATCTCACAGAATTCCGCCGCCATCAAGATTAAGATTTCAAATCTGTATCCTAGACATTTTTTTTTTACAAATTTAGAATAGATACAAAGTCCAGTTAAGTACGATTTATTTCTCGGTCTGTCGTGTTATGTAAGTGTTTATTTTGCTGAGTGATATGCCATGTCAGAAATGAAATAAGCTATGATTAACCCCGACCTACTATCGTCGCATAAAATGAGGACAGACGTACAGAAAACAAACAAAAGCCTTCGTCAAACTCCACATATGTCAAACGTTATTATTGTTAGAAAGTTCTGTCGCATTCAAATATATAACGCGATTATAGCCGTTGCAGTATACTTTTCTGAGCACTTCTTCATAACATTGTGTGAGTGGGTACTTTGAGCCATATGTTCAATTGTCGGATGTTTCGTTTTCGACATCCTGACGCACATCTCACCATCAAATTAAGGAACTTTGAAAACTGACTACATATCAACTCTGGAAAATTCAATACTAAAAGCTCTCGCTGTTTCCAAGTACCACACTGCGATACAGATATTTACAGGAGCTCATTTTCCCCCAAGAGTAATCGCTGACGGGAATAAGCTAGACACTCATTTGGTTACATCAAGGTCTGTAGATACCTCCAGGGCATCAATTCAACATGATGGAAATTGTTCGCCCTCCTCTTCCATTGATCTTATTTCAGTAATTGGTTGCTTCAACGTATTGAAGTTGATACTAATACTGGTCGAATGGTACAAAGTTAAAAAAAAAAAGCCAAGCATTGCCATCATGTATTTAAGAAACAACAAAAACAATGTAGACATGGATGCTAGATAAACACTCTACCTTTGTTATATGTTAGATCAAGCAGGTTGGCGATTGGGACTGGTGGGGTGGGGGTGTTTGACGCACACAAATAACAGTTAGTGAATATTTTTCTAGCATATCAAGTGTCACTTGCCTCACTACTAGGAACTTATATTGACTATCAGTCTCGCCATTAGCTCTCTTGTGAAAATTAAGAGCATCGTAAAATCAATGATTACGACCTAAATGTACGACTGCGGAACTCAGTCAAGCGTTCATCAAAAGTCGCTATTAACCTAAAAACTTTGTTCAGGCCCCGATCATTAATTTATGATGAATAGTGAATATTTCTTGTGCTAAAATTCAATGGTAAAATGAAAAAGAAAAATATAAGTCAAAAGACACTGAAGCGTTTGGTTAAGCGATGGTGCTCTAGGTCCTTGACACATAAGGTTATGCTAGTCAACATAAAGTACGTCTTGTGGTCATGAAATGAGCTACATGTATCTGGTACATGGTATTTATAGTGACCTTTTTATACTAAGGTTGAATTTCCGAAGCGGATTAATGCAAACTAAAGCCGGTAACACAATAACTGATCGATAAGACAGCGAGCATAGGTGTTCTTCTGTTTTCTTCTCGTGATTTAACCGCTGAAACATTGATTTCCAACAACTAGACAGACTCCGCTTGTTTAATCAATATTCCATCATGTGTTATTTATCTATTGATATTTGCCACATTAGTGTTAGTGCTTTATACAACCCGCATTTTAGGAACTGCAAAATAGTATTAAGCCTAAACACCCATTGATCTAAACATAGTAACAGCTTTTTTTGCAGACCGTCATGACTTGTGCGTCCAGGTGGAACCATCCGTCAATTTTGAATGGTTAGTCGAAATTGGCGGTATTTTCTGATACATAACACAAAACATGCCCAGGTTCAAATACCAAAATCCGCATTAATTTCTTTCGAGATACGTTGTTTATGTTTTAGCCGAATTTGTTCATATAGCAAGAGTTAAAAGTAAGCGTTATTGATAATACATGTGTATTCAATATAGTACTATAGCCCACATTTTAAAATACAAATCTTGACAAGTAAGCCTGGTAATTTCTGAGGTCACAAGGTGAAACTTCCGAATAGAGCGTACGAAGCTTACTATAATAAAGTAAGCACTGCATGTTATAGCCACATTTTATTGAGAAAACAGAGTTGAAGAAATGTCAAAATTGTAATCAAAATTCCCTTTCTAGAAGTTTTATTTCCTCTTTTCCCTTGCAATATTGTACAACACGTAAATCGTCAACACTGTGTAATAATACTACATATAGAATACTACGGTCGGTTGCGTTTAATTAATTTAATTTACATCTACCAGTGCCAGTGCTAGTTATAAAGTCAATTTGATCGTATATGTGTGTGAGTGAGAGAGAGCGAGAGAGAGAGAGAGAAAGAGAGAGAGAGAGAGAGAGAGAGTGAGAGAGAGAGAGAGAGGGGAAGGAGGGAGGGGAAGGGAGAGAGAGACTATTATGAATAGAAAATAAACGACATATACGTTGCCTTGAATTTCTAAATATATAAAATGCTGACTATTTTTTAGCAAGGGGAGTGACCATGTACTTAAATCTTATATCTGACGTAAAATGACCCCAGGAAAAAAATCAAGAATATTATGCCACAATTAATCAAATGTCTTGATTAATGTGGTGTACTTTTCAAGCTGTTCAAGTTCCTGCGCGAAGTTGTTAATTTTATTAATAGCTAGTCTGTCTTCAAGTTACAAGATCTGTTCTATGTATTTTACTCTCGGAAGTGCCACCTCTATGCCGAGACACGAAAATCGAAGACGATCGATGGCGTGAACATAAATGCTTATACTTGTTCTATTCAAACACTCCTCTATGACGATTAAACCTCGTTAGCCACCTTGTACAGCTGTACTCAATATTCAACTACATCTGGCCCCACTTCTGTGTCGAACAAAAGTGCAACTAGGGTGTTAAGTGATAACACCATAACATTTACACCGTGAATTTCGTGTGAACACAAGCCGACGCGATCAAGCACCTGTCCTTTGATACTTTTGAACTGCAGTATATTCTGAATTTTCTTGTCTCGTATTTTTTCTCAATTGTATAAATTCCACTCTATATTCAAGTAAGCTGTAACGTCTGATCAGACAAACTGCCTATAATCTTATTGTCTTTACTTGAGAGAAAGTCGCTGTAGCCTGGTGACGAATAAGTGATATAGAAAATCTAAGTTGGCGTTTCCTTTTCTATGCGGTGTAATATGCCATATGGATAAGAATTTGGTTTTCATTTTTGATATTTAATATTGTAACACACAATTTTATCATGGCTTCCTACTTGTGAAATCAATGTGAAATAGCGTAGACCAAGTCTGTGTTTGTAACTCAATACATTGTCAAAAGCTAACCAGCTTTAACCTAAATGCTGATAAGGGCAAAACCATAGATTTTGGGGCCTACACACATTGTTGGAAATTGAACGCAAAATTCTGAACTAAGGCTATTATAAATGATGTGCTACTTAACTGGCAAATTAATAATTTGAAACTTTATGAAATTTGAAGCTTGCATAGTTAACATATTGCCTAATTAACGAAAAATAATTTATCATGGAAATTAACATTAAGATTGTAAGTTACATCAACAAGCTTTAAAGGACACATGCATGTCTTTATCATCAATACATGTTATCTGCAATGTAAAGCATGCATGCATGCATACATACATACATACATACATACATACATACATACATACATACATACATGCATACATGCATGCATGCATGCATGCATGCATGCATGCACGCACGCACGCACGCACGCACGCACGCATACACACACATACATACATACATACATACACACACACATACATACATACATACATACATACATGCATGCATGCATGCATGCACGCACGCACGCACACACACACACACATACATACATACATACATACATACATACATACATACATACACACATATACATACACACATATACATACATACATACATACATACATACATACATACATACATACATACATACATACATACATACACACATACATACATACATACATACATACACGGACACACAGAAATATATTAAACATTAAACCTTCCCTTACGGGAGGTAAAAATGTGTAAAAATGTGTTATTGCACATAACAAAGATTTGATACATTTATTAGTCTTTTGTAATTTATTGAGTTACAAACCAGAACTTGTCTTGGCATATGTTGTTTCATATTGATTTTGTAAAGTAGCAAGTCATGAAATTGCTATATAAATTCAAAATTCACAATAGATACCTAATCCTCATCCAAATGGCCACTTTTAAGCATTCAAGCTAGCATGTGGGGACCATACGCTCTATTGTCTTTCCGACAACATACACCACACTGATCATGACATTTCGCTCCTAGTGTAATATAGTCTGAATAATCTGACAAAGGAATGATTGATTTTGTAAAATAACTCAACAATTCAGTGTTTTGAACTGTTGAAACAGAACAAGTTATGACAATCGCACTGTCCAGCGCTTGACTAATACTCTTGACATCGTATAAACGGTATGTCGGCAAATGTCGGACTTATTTCACAAATTCTGATGTTTTTGTTCTGCGGTCGAACCATGCATCGAACTGACAATCTCGTTTAAGACCGAACGACTGTAACTGCTTCAAACATTGGCCATCTTAGCTTGAAACCATCACTAACTGCCAATATTTGCAATAACACTTTAATATCAATAAACGTACATTTCGGTTTCAAAAGACAAATAACCCTTCAACTGCTGTCTGTGAGTTGAATAATCAATCGAACCATTATATTGACAAACGGAATATTGCATTTAAAGATTGCCATAGAAATGCACATGCACACGTACATTGATATTTTCGACACCATTTTGTAAAGATTCGTGTGTTTGTTCGTGGATTGTTTCTTCCAATAAGCTTTTGGCGCAGATCTTAGCTATAGCCGAATTGCAGGGTACATGTCATTGAAAAGATACCGTCAGATATATGCAGTAAACCGCAATGTTGTATAATAAGTATACTCTATTGTAACAGTACGTGAAAGCTTAGTACGTTTTATGGTATTAGGATAGTTTGTAGTTGTTTCATCTTTCCTAACATGAATCAATCAGACTACATAACGCTGTATGAAGCAACAAAACTTTTTCCATTATGTGGTATATCATTTCCCAAAGTTGAAGATGAAAGTAAGTGGACTTCAAATGAAGGCGTACAAGTAAAGAAATTTCATCTATACATATGAATGTGCAATTAATCTCGTAAGTAAAACAATCAAAAATACCACAAAGTGAAGATTTCTTGGATGAGCTACCTTCAGATGTGATTTTATTGATTACAGGCGATGATTACTACCACATTGATTGGGATCTTACTTTGTAGATAAGAAAATATCGTGTTTTTGAAGAATACGAGTGAATGGTGTAGCATTCATTTACATTCGTTCCTCTGTATGTTGCTCAGGGCTAAATTACTCCCGGAAAACACGAGAGAGATATTTCATGCTCAACCTCTCCCTCCCCCGACGAATTTCATTTCAATTCATCTTTTGCAGTCGTTTAAGTGTTAACATCAATTTACAGGATGACCTCAACAAATAATGAGGCAATCTGGATTTTTTTTGTAGGTAAGAATATCAAGCAATACTGCAACAAACACATGAACTCTACTGTTGTCCAATCAAGGATTCTAGAGGAATATGCAGACATTGTTACACAACCCGAGGCAATGTTTCTCATGTCATTTACTAGAGGTGCTATTTAGAGAGTAAATCTTGAAAATTATACCTAAATGCTAGTATCGCCTGCGGTAACTTTGCGAAGAATAAAGTATCGATTGTTGAAGACTAAAATAATGCCAAAGACTAATTCTTTCTGGAAATCTATGCTGATTGTTTAACAAATGAAATGTCAATCACAGCTGACCCAAGGCATCGCAGGTATGCAACAACACGTCAATTGTCAGGAATGTGCTTCCTGTTGCCCTGTCAGACTTGCATTAGGCTATGACGATGGCCTACATTTCGCATGCTTTTATTGAATAAAACGTGTGTACTTGATCCCATTGTCATGACGTTTCCTTCGTATGTAAGCAAAGGGAACGACATACCGACAACAGTATACCTGGTACACCAGCCTGAAACATAAATGCTGTTCTAATTTTATTACGAAATTAGGAACCTTTTAGTTAGACCAACGTAGAGGGGTTTTATTGAATTATCCTTTATTTGATTCGGAGGCAGAGACGAGCTTTCTATTTCTGTCAGGTCCTTTGAACTTTTACTTATACTAAAGGTCACCCAATGGAGAATGATTGAATAATGGCATTCCGAATTTTTTCAATCGTTCCAGTTTTAAAGCAACCTTTACAACCAAAGAATCGTGTCGATATGCAAAATTATTGATTTTCCTTATCTTAGTTGTTCAAATATAAGTTTCTCACATCAATAGTACCATTAATTACATTTTATCAGACCGAGTCATTTATCAATTGTTATTACTACACTTCGTTTCATCTCCTTCTCTTATTTTGCTGGCGGGACAATAGTATCTGTAGGTAGTGTACTGGAAAGTTTAAATCTTGTTTTAAAGCTAGGTTTTGAATCTGACACCATACTAAAACTGTCAGGGCTTACTAATTGTAACTAGAGTGTTATTTTTCGATCAGACCACCATAACATATTCACTGAAAATTGTTAAAATAACAATAATTAGACATTGTACATGTTAATCAGAGGTTCATAATATCTATAGACAGTACAGAAACTGGTTGAAATCGCGATCGCCGTTGAGGGCGCTGATTTTTGGGTACGGACCCAAAATCGATTTGGTTTGATATATTGTGTATACAGCTACAAAAAGTACGTTTATCCGCAAATGGTGCATTATTGTTCACAGTGTACGATATTTTGAGTTATTTATTTTACCTAATAAATAAAAATAATACGTTCCGGTTGCAGCTGGTGCAGCTTTAACATGATCGAAGTGAAATTTGTAAACGTGTTAGCCATCACATTGAAACTGGCTGTCAACTAATGGAGCTTTTCAATAGTGCTAGCAGATCTAAGATTAATATTTTCAGTTGTGCACCTGTTCTTCGATAAAGTATACATGCATAAAATGTCCCCCAAAACCTCAACCAGGTCTTGAAAGCAGGTCATGTCTGTCTCGACCATTAGACGCTTTGGGGCAAACATCCTGCATTTTGTCCTCATCAGCTTCGACTCGGACAGATTTTAGACGCGTTTGCCTAAAAATGTCATGTTAAACCATTAAACCCGCACGGAACCACACTATAACTATGATCAGAAATGGTCATGTTAACATTACTTTATAACAGTTATATGAATCATAGGCCATTTTTAATGGGTGTGCCCCTGGGGTGGTTATTTTTTATGTCTACGTTAGATTTATTGTCAACAGAATTTTGGCCTCGTTCCCATTGTTCGAACTTTGTAGCAAGTTCGCTATAACAACAAACATCATATATCCACAAATACACGGAACATACCACAATGAAGATATTGGAAAATTCATGCATTAAACAAATGAATGTACTTAACTACATTACACATTGCCCTGATCAAAAGAAAACAAAAAACAGACCAGCAATCTAACATTAAACCCGTAAACTACACATCACATGATGATGTAGCATATCAATCGACAGTATTTTCTTTCACCATGGAAATACTTTTTTTTGAACTTTCCATTCAAAACACGTACCCATGCAATAGAAATTTGAACAGTTACTTCCAGTACCTAAATACGATCATCAGACAACGAGAAATGGTATTATTACAGTTGCAATACGATTGTTATTTTCGAAGTTAAATCTCCCCAAACCAGTGCAATAGTTTGTGTCGCCTACGTCGGCATTGGAGAAAAGGTTTTACGAATGTGTTATTTTCGTTTCAAGACTGTTAGACAGATATACAATTACTTGGACAAGAGTTCTTCGTGGTAGTGGCGACGATAATTCACTTGTGAATTAACGTAATCTCGTGACCAACAGGAGTTTCATACATAAGAGGTTGAAAATCACCTGCTACCTTTAAGGAAAAGTCAGATTTATTTCTGCCTTAGCTACAATTTGTATTGATTACTGCTGTCAACTTACATGTGATAAAACAGTGCCTTGGTAACTTACTCAACGTTGCAATCTTGAAAGCAGACTGACTATACTCTTCTTCTAAAGTATAATACCTGATTAACTAAAACTTCTACCTGAGACCACTACAGAAAACATACGCTGTCATTGTACTTAGGATTTATCTGTTTGAAGTTGGGATTAGCAAAGGAATACATTAATCACCGTACCGCCGGTTTAACGCCCTTATTTTACATGTCCGGAAGAGTCTGAGCTTCTACATAAGGTTGTTGGTAAACCAGTTCCTAGGATAGGGGTCCCACCAACCGCACACGTTTGCGTTATCCATGGCGTGCTCATTTGATGCCAATTTGAACTTGAGGGTTAAATAAATGCAGTATGACATTGTTATAGTCACCTCTTCTACTTAGTAATACGTAAACAGAAATTAACTTACGCTTGTTGGGGATTTAGATCATGTGAAATTGCTTCAAGTTCTTGAAGCATACCAAAACCAGACTTCAATCCATCAGTACATTACAGTTACAAAGTTTGTCATTTAACTTAACAGTTCAGTGAACGTTATTAATACTCTTTTTAAACACGACGCTGGTTGTGATTATTGGCGCCTTGTATTTCCAACATTCAGTAGTATTCTTGACATGGCAGATACATTTGAATTAGTCTTTATGCCAACAAGTATGAAACAAGTCACCAGACACAAATGTAGCATTTTAGGGGAACATTTCACGAGTCAGTTGGAATGCAAGTTTTAGGGGCGGGTCACTATTTTTCAAGCAAGGGTTTGGAAATGGGTTCCGATATTTTGCTCATGCATTTGGGAGGCTTGAGATGGGGTGCAATGATATCTTGAACATCAAATCAAGAGCAAATATCCAAGAAGGGACGATATATGATGAAATATCTTTATGATCGTATAACTGAAGTATTGCATGACTCTCTGTGTAGAAAAAACGTCATTCTTTCATGTTTTATCCCCACTTCTATCAGTTGTCATTCATGGAATGTTTCATACCACCACCACCACCACTACTACCACGACCACCACGACCACCACGACCACCACCACGACCACCACCACCACCACCACCATCATCATCATCATCATCATCATCATCATCATCATCATCATCATCATCATCATCATCATCATCATCATCATCATCATCACCACCACCACCACCACCACCACCACCACCACCACCATCACCATCATCAATGAGTCGGATAGGAAGACTAGATACATATGCATGCTTTGCGCAGATCTCTTGCGATTTCATTAATTCCATGAAAGCTTTCCATGAGACAGGCTTGAGTCAGACAGTTTCAGGACGCAGGAATCACATGTAGTGCGTACAGCTGTTCCGTAACTACTCCGTGCTTCATCATCGGTCGTACGGGACTTTCTCCCCGAGAGTACACTTGTATACTTTCAATCGTTGATTAGATTCTCCGAATAAAGCTGCTACAATGTCGATTAATTCTTTTATGTTTTGTCTGTTCTTCTTTTCGACCTGTGGTCTGTTTATGCCCTGGCTAATCTTTCTTTGAGGATTTTCTCCTAAATGCCACGAGTGGATCAGAGCTACCGGATATCCATCTTGGCTAATAAGGTGCAAGTTCTGAAGTGCTTTGCGTAATCTAGGTAAGGCCTGTATGGTACAATGAACGTAGTTTTGTTGACTGGTTTGTCTCAAATTATTGACAGATATTTAAAGCTATTCATAACGGGACGTTTGATTATGTCCGTTCTTTTCCTACAACATTCCGGTTACTAGTAAGAAACTCATACATGCTATATACACTTTCTTACATATCTTATAGAATCACCCTAAGGCTTAATGAAGCTTTTAAAGACTGGGTTAGGGTGACATCTCGAATCTGTAGGGTGTCATTTTTTTCCCATGTGCGTTTTGATTTCTTGTGGCTTTAAATAAAATGTCCAAATCGAGGCATGTTATTGTTGTTGTTTAATATTCTTAAGTAGTTTCCCATATTGCAGCCATATGTCTGTGTACAATTCGTTGTTGCAGTCAATTTGTTTGATTTAAGAATGATTTCAATCAGGTTTTTGATGGTTTAGTGTCTTCTTCATCAATGTGAATATTATAACAAATTGGTTAAAGTAGTATATAGTAAAACACTGTCAACATGCGATAAAAGTCTCTAGTTCCAACATGCTGTGCCAAGTTTTATTAACCCAGTTCATTTGTTTATTTTCCCTTTTTGGTAAAAAAAAAATTCCACATGTAAATGCTTACTTGTCGCTGGTTGTACTAACTAACATGGCCACATTTTATGGTCTGGCTGGACATTGAATCTCATTAAGCACAGTTACATTACGTTTGTCCTTGTGTGTCATACCATTATCTGAATAAACTGTTACACTATAAATGATAAAGGCAACCATCTGCTACAATAGTGGCATATCATATGTCACAAAATGAAAATGTAAAAACGTCAGTAAGGTTTTTGTCGAACCAGATAATGAAACGTAGTGATGTTCTTCAGATTTTTGTCAAGTCAGACGATCAAATTTAGCAGTACTAGTAAAAGTTTGGTTAGTCAAATTGTATTTTGACAGCTACCACCCATGCTGAACCGAATCCTGAACACGATTTAGTATACCATAACGTCATGATGGCCTTATTTGATCTTCAGCTACTCGTTTTTGTCCACATTTATATTACACCGATGGTAAAAATACATCACCATAGTAAAATGTCTTTCGATGTAATCCTCTGCACAAAGTTCGTGTAATCGTGTAGAGGACTGTACCTGGCCATTAGAGCGTTGAATGGGAGATTACACGTGTTCTACGATCTCGACAAAATGTGACACAAATCTATCGTATGTCATGACAACTGAACAAATCCACTACTATCGGTGAACGAAACGAGTAGGTATAGAAACTAGGATAAGTCTGTCTGTGCACAGGTCACATATGTCGATAGCAATGTTCATGATCATAGCCTGAAATATCTAGAACTTTGTGAAAGGATATCATAGCTGAATCCATCAAGGAAGTAATTTAAAAGGTGACATCCGCTAGGTCAATTCATAGTAATATCTTTTTTTAGCTTGTCATAATTGTAGTTCAAACATGTGGCAATGTCACGTTTTTTAGATGTCAATTGTTGTCAATTCTGCACGATTCAAGGTCACACCATGTAAAATAAAGCCAAGCCAACAATAAATGTGTTTTTCACTAAAAAAAAGTGTATCGTGCCGACACTAATGGAAATAAAGTTTATTTCCCCCACTGACTTAACGTTTCAATACTTCGTCTCCTTTGAGTATTTTCACGTCTCTCACAGGCCGTACATTTGGACAAATTGAGAGGAGTTAACCCTATACGAATAACGATTGAATAGTTAGAGGAGGAGCCGGTGAATCTGTTCGCTTATTGCATGTCATTAAGCTTGGGAATTGTCAACATTTCGGAGATGGAAAACACTCAATTGTCTGTGCCACTCACATAGAATCGCCAGGAGATGAACATGTCACGACACAAAACTTTCAACGTTAAAAACTCCTAATTACCAACCTAGGCCTTTTAATGCACAAACCCTTTTTGTATCTAGTTCCTGAGATAATAACTTAAACACTAAGCAAGAGTGTTGTGTGGAAAACAACTCCTGACTATGAATATATGTCATTGGATTCGGCTTCCTACAGTTATAAATTCGACCATATATATATACATATATGTATATATATATATATATATATATATATATATATATATATATATATATATATATATATATATATGTATATATATGTATATATATATATATATATATATGTATATATATATATATATATATATATATATATATATATATATATATATATATATATATATATATATATATATATATAACGTCTCCAGCTTGTCATGTTATAATTATATTATATATCCCAAACACGCGCAAATACATCCATGCACACATCGATTTATATACATCAAAGTTGATACTCTGAAAATGAAAGCCAGGCAACGTTTTATTTCTATTCTGCTGGTCGGTGTCAAATGTAATGTACATATACACGTCTAAAGTTCATCAACACATTCATAATTCGCGCAGTGTGAAGGGGTGGAAGGTCAAGTTACAAATTGGAATTGAAGTTGGAGTTTGAATGAAAGTGCAAATTATAACACTTTTGTGTAATCTAAGAGCACCAAGCTGAACATAACATTTTATTATCGAAATGAATTGCCTAAAAACTTATTTGCAGTAATAAAAATAAATGTAACGTTCACATCGGTATATTGAATAAGCTTGGGGGCTCAAATAATAACTGCGTACAGAAGACAAATGACGCGGCAACCTACATGTATAATGATTTACCATGGTTACAGAGTCACCCTTACACATAACTTGAACACATATTGTAACATCACCTTGTTGTAGTGGAATTTCTAGACATTTCCAATAGAGTATTTCTACATCAAAATTTCAGATGTTTGCATTATTAATAGTAGTACGGGTTGAATAGTAGTAATAATGATTGTAATCGCTTAATCTATTCCGTCTCGACTGCTTTAATCTGTAATGTTACTCCAGAATGCATGTATGGATAACAGACAAAGATATAAAAATACACCTTTTGTCACTGAACTTCAATTGCGTACGTGAGTCAATCACAAACTACACTGTGCAGAATACCCAACCCTCAAATTTTACAACGCACTGTAAGTTTAAAAATTTAACGCGACAAACATTTTTTCTGAATTTTGATTTTGTACAGTTAGTTGCAAATAATGTGTAACGTCTGTCCCATTGCAATGCGACCAGAATTCGCGTTGAGTGTAGATTGAATTGATTGTAAGATCATTGTTCAACGAACGCAGGGGTTGACCCATTCATTACGTTTTGACAATTTACAAGGAGAAATCGTAATGAAGGAGACATTACTTTAATGCAGACACAAATGCTAGAGGCTAAAAGGACAATGGATGATTCAGATTTTCGGCAATTTAGACCCTAAAGTGAACAGCGCCCACGTTCTTCACCCATACGTGCCAGTTCTCCAGGGATGCAAGATGTGAATTTCAGTTGAAAATCCCTATTTCATGCATGTGATGCAGATTTTCATTATGTTTCGTTAAGCCTTAAGGATAATAGTTTGATAGAAATTGTTAAAAAATTCATATTCATGGAGGCGTCGGATTTATGTACACAGACAATACATAAAACAAGCTTTATGGCATGATGAATAAGAGTAAAATATGAAAGAAATCTCGCTTTCATAACATCTACTTTGGAAATAGATGAAACATGTACAAAAAAGCCTGGGTGCCAGTTGTACATATAACATGATTTGTTATAATATGGATTCTCAGGACTATCTTTTCTTTGATGATCTTTTTCTCGTTGGGTGGGGGTGGGGGTGGGGGTGTGGGGGATGATGTAGGAGGAGAAACATCGTTATTTTCAAGTTCGATTTTAATTTCAATACTGCAACAAATTGTACAAAAAGTATGAACATTTAGATTACTAAAACAGCTATACCATAACCAACACCTGAAAACCGGCGCTGGTATATATGGACGATATACAAAAATATTACGAGTCTCCAGAGAACAAACAGGTCTGGAACATTTTGTTCCTGCGTGAATAGAGGAGGAAACAAATGCATGTATGTACTTCCCTTGTTGTTTATAAAATGTACCCAACCTTTAAAAACGAAGAAGAAAGCTTGCACATAATAAGATGGGAGTAGACACTTGGATGGACTCTCAATGTCTTATAGTTTTTGAGCTAAATATTGGATTTTTACTATAAATATGGCCACAAATCAGTAAAAGTTGATATGAGCATCAAATGAAATACCTGTATAGTTCTCGTCTTGTTTTATCTGCAGATATGTTTTAAAAATGAAATTGGCAGCAACTAAATCAACAAAGTGTTTGTGATATGCAAAATGTCAAGGTCAAAATCTCAAAGTAAGCTTGCACCCGATCATATGGAGGTAGTGGAGCATTTTGAATGTTGAGTTCTGCAGTATATATTGATTTCTGACCACAAATATGGCCGCCATTGGTCATATTTGCATATGTTGTAAGAAAAGCAATGTGCACATGTCCCATACGATATATCAACTTTGTGCCAAGTTTGAATGAAATTGGATATTGCCTGTCTAAGATATGATTACGAAGGGATGGAAAGACACGCGCATTCACAGATGGATGGAGGAGCCAATTGTAATAGCCCCTTCCAATCGTGGGCTAAAAAATGCCATTAATGCTGAGAAAGCCAATGATGTGTCATGACTGACTGGCATAAAACACGACGAAATTCACGTTTCCCTGGTAACGATCTTGCATTTGATAGAAATTTCTGTTACCATGGTAACGTATTAGCTCACTCACCTGACCTTTAAGGTTACGACAATGTCATTTCTCTTTTCTTTCTTTTCTCTCTTTCTCTTCCATCTATCCATCCATCCATCCATCCATCTATCCACCCATCCATTCATTCATCCATCCATCCATCCATCCATCGTAGTACATTAATTACTGATGAAATGAGATCTGCAACGTCCATAGAAGGGGTTGATGTTACAAGGGCAATGTTTCATTTCTTCTCGTTGACGATCCTGGTTACATTTCCGTGTAATTGTGCGAATTCGAGTAAATATATTACTAGTGATGGTACAAGACGTCGTTACCGTATGTTTGCTATACCTTAACCCTTTTAAACCTATGCTCTGCCAGTAGAAAACTGTCTGCATGATCATCTGTTGCTGACATTGAAGAATTAAACTAACCATACTGTGCGAGTCAAAACGTATTTTAATATCCCCAGTGCTTCATTGGTAGTGTTATATTTTAACGTGTCTCTGATAAGATGACACCTTACATGTAGTTTCACTCTATGAATCATCTACAAACCCTGCTATTTTGATATTTACACACAGGAACTTTGTTCACCCTTAATTTGTCTATCAAAGATTTAAAGTAAATTGGCATTACCATTTACTGTTCATTATGTCGGCGTAGAATAAACCCAACCTCGTCAACAGAAATGTATAATATAAAAGGTAGGTAGACAAGTATTGAGTATATACCGTTTGGGCGGCATACTCGGACATTTTGTCTTCCTTGTGGTTTTGATTTTCCCTTTAAGCCTCGTATGCACTGAAGGAAAGCAGAAGAAACAGACTTATAGTAATTACCAGAATAAACAACAATATCAGACACGTGTTCACAACTAGCGCTTGTTGGAAAAATTATAAATGTGATTACTAATTTGTTCATATATATGTACATATATTTATATTACGAAATACCATACCTTGTCATACATTTAACCGATTGCTGCTAAGATATCGCTTCAAAGCAATAATGCAATAATTCCCAGGTCCTGTTAATCAAATTTTTATTATATATGCCTCACAAACGCTGTAATGTATTGCGTGACTCAGTTACTCCCCTTAACAGTGACACGCCATTTTATATCATACAGTACAACGCTACACCATAATCATGTATTTAAAAAAGTGATATATCCCTACTCTGCATTAACGAAGTAAGCTTGTCATTTGCTATGCTTACCCTGAATTGTGAACTTATCATTTTACTGTCGTTAAAAGAAATGTTATGTTTTCGTGTCAACGAGATATTGAACCCACCGTCCTCATGTGAATGAGTAGTCATAAAGAAAACTGTGTACCGTCTAATCGAACCGCCAAAGATCAGGACAAATACTAAGCTATTTGACAAATGTTCTATTATACAAGCTTTACTTGAACATTGAACCTATTATCATGCTTTATCCAGTTATTTCTTTACTAACATTAAACTTTATTAACCTTTTCATTTCCATCAGCTGCTTTTTATTTATCTACATGTCTATTGAAGGTTGATACCAGTTGCATGCGATAACAATCGACATTTGTAAACATTTCGAAGGAAATATATATTGGAAATTATCCTGCATTTCACAATTTTCATTTCCTAAACATACTAAAGTTAATAGTGACTCGTGCCTTTTGGTCCAAAAGTCACACATGCCATGAATATATTGGATCTTGATTGGGCCGGTCACATGGCTCAGATATACTGATGTGAGCAGGGATAATTACAGATCACCAGCCACATGGCTCAGGTGATGTGGACAGGAATATTATACATTAACTGTCACACGGCTCAAGTACACTGATGTGGAAAGGAATATTTTGTACATCACCAGCCACATGGCTCATTTTACTGGGTAGGAATGTTTACATATCACCAGTCAAATGGCTCAGATATTACACATTACTGCCACATGGCTTGAGTACACTGATGTGGAAAGGGAATATAAACACATCACCTGCCACACGACTCAGCTAACTGATGTTTGCAAGAAAACTTTACTCAATACCAGCCAAAAGGCTCAGGTATATTAATGTGGCCAGCAATATTACACATCAATAGCTATATGACTCAGGTATATTGGTGTGGACAGGAGTATTTGCACACCACCGGTCACATTGATGAGATATAACGATATGGACAGGAATTTCTACAAATCCCCACGGCTCAGGTATACGTATATGGTGGTGGTAGGACTCCTTACACATCACTAAACCCATAGCTCATGTATCATGATGTGGCAAGAGTCTTTGCACATCAACAGTCACATGGCTTCTCATATTACGTCACATGATTCAGGTAGGGTGATTTAGGCACTGGCAGGTATACTGATGTGGGTAGGCATGTTAAAAATCACTAGCCACATGACTCAGGTATAGTGGTGTGGACTAGCATCTGTATACATCACTAGACACATGGTACGTGTATACTGTGAACAGGAATATGTTCATGTTATCAGCCATGTGGCTCAGGTATTATGACCTGGTCAGGAATCATTACACAACACTGGTCACATGCCTCAGGTATACTGATGTAGACAGGAATATCTACTTACTATTTGCCATGTGGCTCAGATATAAGCCACATACCTCAAGTATACTGATGTAGAGATAAATATCTACTTACTATCTGCCATGTGGCTCAGATATAAACCCCATACCTCAGGTATACTGATGTAGAGATGAATATTTACTTACTATCTGCCATGTGGTTCAGATATAAGCCACATACCTCAGGTATACTGATGTAGAGATGAATATCTACTTACTATCTGCCATGTGGCTCAGATATAAGCCACATACCTCAGGTATACTGATGTAGAGATGAATATCTACTTACTATCTGCCATGTGGCTCAGATATAAGCCACATACCTCAGGTATACTGATGTAGGATGAATATTTACTTACTATCTGCCATGTGGTTCAGATATAAGCCACATACCTCAGGTATACTGATGTAGAGATGAATATCTACTTACTATCTGCCATGTGGTTCAGATATAAGCCACATACCTCAGGTATACTGATGTAGACATGTACTTACTATCTGCCATGTGGCTCAGATATAAGCCACATACCTCAGGTATACTGATGTAGAGATGAATATCTACTTACTATCTGCCATGTGGTTCAGATATAAGCCACATACCTCAGATATACCGATGTCGACAGGAATATCTACTTCTTATCAGCCATGTGACTCAGACTCAACCACATGCCTCAGGTATGCTGATGTAGACATGAATCTTTACTTACTATCAGCCATGTGGCCAGGATATAAGCCACATGGCTCATTTATACTGATGCAACCAAGAATATCTACTTATTATCAGCCATGTGACTCAGACATCAGCCATGTGGCCCAGGTATACTGATGTGGACAGGAATTGTATATATCACCAACCACATGGCTCTGATATACTAAAGCCAGTCGGAATCGGTAGACATTATTTGCCATATAGCTGCACATGTACCCCGATGTGGGCAATGACTGCTGTATTCCAATACCGAAATGACCCGGAAATATTTGCATACTGTATTGTTAATAACTCTTTAATTTACTAGCCTAAGTCTCTAACATGATGCAGTGGTCGACAAACTTTGCAATCACAAGCAACCTGTCCCAGTTGCACGTAAAGTAAAGAATCACTGTCGTAATATTTCCGAAATAATTAGACTCACTCTCAGTACACTGGCTTCGTTGAATTGTCATTGAAATGAGTTGAATTGAATTGAATTGAATTGTCATCTTGGATTAAAAAATCGTGCTTGTAATAAACTTTTATTATGTATTCCAACTGATTACATAAGAACTAAACTACTCTGTTTCAGAGCTCTGGCGACATTATGAAATATTCACTATGAGAAGTCTATGTGGTATAATTATTGAGAGTGAGAGTACCTCATGTAAGTGTACTGGCAAGGAAATTGTCTGAACTCATAGCTACTGAATTACTCAGTCCAGGCTAAGCAATGACAATTTAGAAAAGTCAATGGACTGAAAGTGAGTTTATGTAATCAAATACGTCCCAAATGTACAACAATGTGTACATCTAACGGAAACCATACATCTCAAACATGGCAAGGATTACTTGATCTTTGTATGCCCTTTCTTGCGGCCTTGCATAGTGATTATTTGTAATTTGTGAGCTATATGTCGAAGCATTGATCGAATGGACTGTAACATTTGTACTTCATTGCACATACAGCAAATCCTTCTATTTCACAAGGTTCGACTTACATACGTCAAGTATTAATTCACCGAACAGTACCATTTGTATTTCACTATCAAAACGTTACTTTGCAGTAGTTAGTCCTTCCTTGAATTCGCAAGGACATTTTCCACATTGATTCACATGTCTGCTACTGCTGTGTGCTGATAGCCAAACTTCAGATATATTCTGAAGTGGCGAATACTCTGTTGTTTTAAATTTGCAAATTTTGTGTTTCACAAATGTATATCCTTCATATGTTTAGTCGCTGAAAATATTTGTACTTCGATAGTGATGCATGGGCTAAGGGAACCTTCAGTATTTACAGGGGAGAGCCGGGGGAATGGGCGGGGGTCACTTTTTAGAAATCGGCTCTCGAGGGAGGGCCATATTTTAGAAAGTGGGATTAGGGGAGGGTCACATTTTACTTTGATTCATTGCCTAACATTGCATTATTTCGTTATTTTTGTCATCACATCACTGCTGCTGGTTCCAAAACCTATTGCTGCCATTCGGGTTAGGGTTAGGTTAGGGTTAGGGTTAGGTATAGGGTTAGGTACCATGATATCAACCTATATCAAATTGCTGCTGACAACCATGTAATGAATTAATAGTCAGTTGTGGTGTGAGGAGAAGAGTGGGTCTCACAGGTGTAACACGGGAGCAGTTGGGTAAGATACTAGGGATAATGTTGTGGAGATGTTGACCTCGCTCCCGATGATGTCAGGATTGAGAATCGAATCATTGGGAGTTGAATTGTGGCCTTCAGCTAAGCCAATGAGATCCAAACACAGGTATTTATTAATGCAGTGCCTTGACACATATCCACATGGTGGTAGGAGTGGGAAATTGTCCAATGCCTTTAAAACTTTCAACATTTGTGGTGGCGGCGGCGGTGGGATAAAGTCCTTACCATTGATTCTGGGACTCATGTCCTTTTACATATCCGACAGCTTTTAACTCATGTTTTGAATAGGGGAGGATCATGGTTTAGAGAAAGAATGTTACGTGGGGGGGGGGGGGGGCACTTTTTAGCACGACGGAGTCGGGGGAGGGTCACGCTTTACGCAAGAATCCAAGCCTAATTTCCCCCAGCCCTCCCCTTGTAATTACTGAAGGCTCCCTAAATTACATTATAAGACCAATTATTAAACTCAAGTAGGAAGAGGCTCGATTGCTTTATTTCAGTCGCATATACTCCTTTGCTTTCGATTCGTTTTTGTTCAGTCAGTTAGTGAGTGAGTGAGTGAGTGAGTGAGTGAGTGAGTGAGTGAGTGAGTGAGTGAGTGAGTGAGTGAGTGAGTGAGTGAGCGAGTGCGTGAGTGAGCGAGTGCGTGAGCGAGTGAGCGAGCTTGCGAGCGCCTCTTCGGAAGAGACGCTCACTCAGAGAAAAAAGCAAACATACAAAAACAACCAACAATATACGAAGAAAATAGACATAAATAAAGCACTCGGGTCTATTCCTACACGACATTTTACAACGAAAATCATAAACCCTTAAACAAAAAATGTCACCTGGCTCGACAAAACAGTCATTGACATTGCTACATTATATCGTCTGACTAGACAAAAATCTTACCAACAGTGTTTCGTCTGTCGTCTGGCATGACAAACATCTTTAGCAATATTGTTACACTTTGTTTGCATGAGCTACCATTATCTTAGGAGATAATCGCCAAATTTAAACTTCCCTGATAAACCTAAGGTTGGCGTGTTCTTTGATAATTTTCAGACAGTTATTTGACTGAAATGTAACAATTGTAATTCACTTCTTGTCGTGTCAGACGACAACATGTGAAAATATTAATCAAGTTTGTGTCGAGCCAGACGAGAAGATTTACAACATCAAAGAGATATTTTGTCTCGCCAGACAAAAACTGTATCAATATGTTAGTGAGATCTGTGTCGAGCCAGGCGATGTTTTGTTTCAGGGTTTATGATTATGAGGGGCTGACTCACAGAACAACAGAATCGAAAACAAATGGCAATGCACTAAGGAAATAGAGGCAAAAAGAGTAATCGTGCCTATGCTATTCCTACATCAGATTGAGTTAAGACTACATAGGCCAGTCATCGCAATATTGAGTATTTTTTTAAGAGACAAATTGATCATGAACTGAAAACGAGCTCTACTAAAAATTCAAATCATGTATGTGCTAGACACAGTAGTTAGCAGCCATCTTGTATTTCACATCTCCATTTTTAGTTAAACAGCCTTGTAATGTTGTAGTTCCCTTGTCACATACTGTTTTCAGCCATCGAATATTTAACTTCGAAACGTATCTTTATTAAGCTAGTCGAATTAAGTTGAAATGTTCGTGTCTAGTCGGCCTTTACTTAATTTTTAGCTATATTTTAGCAATATATCCTTCCATTGACCACATAACCAATCATCTTTTCTTCTGACAAATTGCTAACTACTGTCTCAGACCTTCAGAGTGGTCTTAGGTATTACCTTTCTGAACATAATACCCTGCAGTGATCCTCGATTGCCAGGTATAGATGCGTTTCCACACACACACACACACACACACACACACACACACACACACACACACACACACACACACACACACACACACACACACACATTAGTTGGTAACGCCTCCTTTCGCATCAAAATCAACAGCGATGCTGTCACCTCCTCAATTCGGTTTGAAGGCATGGTTCAATTTTGCTTGTCAGAGTGCTTGTGGCGGCCATCTTTGTTTTTCATGACCTCAATACGGGATGGTTCATTTTAGCAATGGCCTATATCTGGGTGAAACTGATATCAACGTCAGAATATATCACACGACACATATATCTAGCATAGTAACAAGTCTAAATCAGGTAATGATACGTGTTTCATTATATTCATTTTCCAAGAGAAGGTTTATGCCTGATTTGACAGTCCGTTACTACATCTTTGTTATATCATAGTTAACATTGATAGAAGTGACAATGCATTGATTAACAATGTCACAAGGTGACATATCATTGGAGGGAATTCGTGCTTGATGTCGTTGGCAAAATTTCGCCTTTCAGTAGTTTATATTCGCTTTATAAGAAATTTCTATACACTTTCCCATTCGATTTCGTCTACAGATATTATACGTTTAAAAGACAAACACACTTCATCTTTATACCAAACTGAGAAAAAGTCTTCAATATTGTAGGGAACTTCCCCGTGATGTAGGAATGATAGTTGCAATCGCCGATATGGACAAATAAACGACTTTTCATCCGCCTTCACATATCACACTTGAAACGGATATTTAAAAACATGATCTAACCGTTCTATGATTTTCTAATGTACACTGTAATGCACTTTTAGGACTAACACTACATTTTGTGGTTTGTATTGTACTTCATGTGTTCCAATACGTGCGTTGAATATGAAATTACGGCAACGTCTAATGACATTGTCTGAGAACACTTTTTTTGTTTGCTTCTAGTGGCCAAATAATTGAAATATGAAAGCGGATATTGTAAAGTCTGGCGTTGAACTCGAATTCAGATCATTTTTCGACTTGAGTTCTAAATACATCCAACATTCCGCTGGATAATATTCAAATGGCGACCTTTTCATTTCCTTTCATTCAATGTACACATGTTATGCGATAGTTTTATAATTCCAATTCTGTATTCTGTCGGTCTTTGGGTGCTTTTATTAAAGATATACATGTAAACACAAAGGGTTTATTGCAACGAGTGCGTTATTGTACCTTTTGGTATAATAAAGACACGGACAGACGGCGATTTTTGTTGGTAAAATAAGCTAGCATCAACATATAGATTTCATATGGACGAGTGAATGTTATAAAAGGACTTTAACATATCCGTATAGTGACTTCATAAATATAATATAAAACAGCTGTGAAATGATAACACAGAGCATGTACGCCTGAATGTGTTTTGATGGGAAATGAAGGTGACACGAATGCTGTAAAATAAACATACTCTTATTTCATTCTGGAAACATGACTAACACCATGGTGCTTATTTTAAGCCCGTCATATTCATAGAGACTCCAGGCTTATTATTCCCCCGGAGAAGCAGTTATAGGGTTACCAAGTAAAGTTTTAATAGTTTTCTGAGCACGTGGAGTACGATCGAAATATATATACAAGGGTTTGAATATTATGTGTATTCGAATTCATTAAGTAATTGATATTAAGCAAATATATGTTTCTCAACACTGCTGGCGGGTTTCCTCTCATGCATTGTGAATAATGATGCGGGCCAAATGACAATATTTAATAAACGAGCGTCTGATTAGCATTATGAATATTATTGTTTACAGCTTGAATCAAACCTCAGATCATTTGCTAAATTGACGGTCTAGGTGGGTGGTCCGGCGAGGGTTTCTTAGCATCGTGCGTACTGTCAGTAACATGATTTGTGAGCTAAATCATAATACTTTGACGGAGAACCTGTAGCTCTGAGATCAATTTTGGTCCATAGGGGATTCTATGTACTTGTCTTACTTGGATAATGACTATTCCGCCACGAGCCTATATCTATTAGGAAACATCTCAGGTCTAGGTGTGAAACACCGACGAGATAATAGACACCTAGTAGGCTTAGACATGCAACACACGCAGGGATCGTTTTAGATAACAAATTAGAATTGTGCTTTCATCACATTACTCCACGGCAGATATTTCATTACACCGTCAGGGGTATACTGCGATAGAGTTACACGAGATACAACTAATAAATCCAACTAAATAGGTAGATAATTTCTTATCGGTACAACTTAAAAATGAATTTCATTGCAGACATACAACAATATATGAAAAAAGATTTACTAAAGTCAAGCAATTTCTTCAAAGTATTATCGGTTTTGTGCACGCTGGTTATCGAATATTAGTTCGAATTCTGGGTTTCAGTTGTTGGTAACTTTCAATGTCTCTCCGCTAAGAAGGCGATAAAAACGGAATCCGCCTTTAACAACACTATGTTTCCAGATTTCCAGTGTCTGTACAGATCTAGATAACATAAACATATATTCTTCTCTCGGTTTTATGTGCCAATGGACATGGTAAACGATTTATGACCGCGTAGAGGCAGGTGTTTAGGTAGACTTTAACTGATGGAGATAGACTTCATTTTCTACTTTCGACGATAAAAATTGCAATTTTTATGACGGATTACTTCTAAGTTGTTATCCTTGTTGTCTTCAATGTTCAGTGTAGCAAATTTATAAACCTGGGTCCGAGTTTACTCAGCGTTGATACTTCGCAGAGAGACAATGTATTTGTGATATTAAATTCTTTTCATGCCATTTACAAAGTTCAAATTTAGACGTTCGAAACTCCATATTTTCAAAATCTGCCGTGTAACATATCACGATGTTTCTTTGGCGGTATAAGGTGTATGATTGCATTTAGTTTCATCTACCGTTTTCATATGCCACGTCGACAATATCGGTGTTCGCACTAAGGCGACGTGGAAGACCTGCCATTCAAAATGCACAGACAATGAGCACGTTCGACAATTCAATACAGACTGCGAAATGTTATATAAAGTGAAGAGTGGACAATCACGTAGACAATTAAAAATTAGGTAACATGATACACATATTTTGACACCGATAATTCATACTTTTATAGTAAGTCTTTGTATGATCACGTCATCAGACGTTGTGACGTCACTTCTGTTGTTGAACTCATATACCCAACGGCAAAATCAGAATAACGAATCTTTATTGTGTATATATTTTCAAAAGATAGATCGTGACTTCGTTTGTGAAAAAGACTAAGCGAGTCCGAGGAATATCGTGACCGTTTTGCGTACATACAATGAACCCTATGAATGGTGCAAAGTGTGGTCATTGTAAGATGTTTATTCTACTGTACTGTTAGTAACACAGTATACATAAAGCTTCATTTATCTGTACTTCTTAGCAGCAGAGACGCTTAAACAGTCATTTTTTTTCTTACAACACTAACGCGTCAAAGAGATAATATAATACTCAATAAAAGTTTCAAAAGAATTATAACTCCATTCACATTAAATTGTTCAAAGGCAAAGGAAAAGTTGCCAGTCACGAGCCTCATCACATAAGCCTCAGGTGTCCATTATGTCATCAAACATGGGTATTTTTAATGTCTAAAACACACGATCTATTTTTTAAAAAATCGTGACAAGTATTCTTATTGACTTACTTACATAGAGCATGACTCACTTAAACAGAGAATTGTTCTAAATATGAAATGCCAGCCTTCTTCCAGGAGAGTTGATATTTTTAAATAACATTACAACACTCAAAAAGGCAAACTTTGATAATTTGAGGGATAAACTCGAAGTTTTGATGATACATGGCCTGAACCTGCGTTATAAAGCATTAATGGAAATGAAGCGAAACTTGTAAACTGTGCGTGAACAGTCAATGACCCGTGAAACCATTTTTTTTATTTATCGCAAATGCTTTTTAGCGTGAAAGATGTCAATGTGCGGTAATTCAGTTTTAACCTCGCAAACATATGTTTGTGATATAGTTGAGCTTCACATTCTTCCAATGTCAAGAGAAACTGGCCGCCAATGCCATTCACTTTGTATTGTAAAATGAGAGAGAGAGAGAGAGAGAGAGAGAGAGAGAGAGAGAGAGAGAGAGAGAGAGAGAGAGAGAGAGAGAGAGAGAGAGAGAGAGAGAGAGAGAGAGAGAGAGAGAGACAGACAGACAGACAGACAGACAGACACAGAGAGAGAGAGAGCCAGCGAGTGAGACAGAGAGAAAAACAGACAGACAGACAGACAGAGGCAGAGAGACACAGAGACACAGAGAGACAGAAAGAGAGAGGCCATTGATACCACAACAGTCTGAAAGGTGACACACACATTCAATGTTGAGTTCGATATCAGATATATTATTCATATTCAACACTGATTCATTGACAACGAAGCGTTAAATGCAGTTGAGATAATGAATAGCGGCCGTCGTGCTCTATTTATCACATCACTCACACTACACATGTTTCAGATGTTGTATATTTGTATTTAAATAATAGATTATAGTTATGAAGCTATTCGCTGACACTTTACACTGAAATATTAGCATAATAATATTGAAACTGTGAGCACGCGCATTCAATAGAGATAATTGCTCTAAAGACCATAAGGTCTGTCTTGTATGATAGGCAAATATAGAATTGTTGATGTGTGAAGTAATTTAGACATTACAAAAGAAACAAATTTGTGATTTTCAATATGTTAAAGTAGAATACAATTGCCTCTCGACATTGTCGTTTCAACAAGCAGCCAAACGGCACTATTTGAAATGTTGTATATCAGCAACACATATTCAATAAGTACATTTCACGTCTTAATTGAAGCGTGAGATGGGAAGTTGCCATCACGTCAATTATGTCTCGTTGAGCAGACAACTAAGTTACAGTGACTCCCTACAGTGGCAAAATATTGTTGTATTCAATATTTTCATTTCACTAGATTATAATAAAGTTCACTCGTCTTCTCTAATTGTTTCGACAGCTTCCACACGGCTAGCAGTAAAACAAAGTTAACATTGAAATGTCAATATTACAACGCATTTTTTCTGGTTGGCACACTTATATACATTTGTTGGCATTAACTTGAAGAATATTTCTTAATCAGGAAAATATGTTTGAGATTTTAGGGAATGAAAATTCAAAGTAAAGTTCAAATGTCCTTTCAAAGGAAATTGTGAAAACTCACTCAACGACTGTATATTCGTATCGGGAATTGGTCCTGGATGGTCTGATGTTCCGGGTACCATTAGCATCTGATGACCTTTGCACTTCCGAGAAATGGACCTGATAATAACGAAACAGTCAAGGTTATGACACTCAACGGACACAACAGCTCGCAAGGTGGCAAAAGAAAGGAAAGAGATAAAACACTACGTCCTACAATTTCTGGATGATGACAAAAGTTTTTAATGATCGGTCTCTGAGTGTGTGGTAAGACGAAACGATTCGGTTGTTGTCGTAGTGTCCTGGTCTATCGGCGTACTTAATGTATTTCCGTACTTTGGAGAATCATTGACAGAAAAAGTAGTCAATGAAGTCCAATTCATTCGAGAAGATGCTTTCTGTAATAGCCCTTTCCTTACCACTCGATGCCGACTGCGTTGGATCTTCCGATGAGCTCGACGGAGACAAATCCTTCTGAGATTTTTCCGAAAATTTTCCCCGGCAAACGTATAGACGATGGGATTGAGACTGCTATTGGCGTAACTTAGACACAAACTGGCATAATATGCGACGAAGAGAGATAATGGGATTTTAGTGGGGTCACTGTACAGCAGTACAAATTGAACCACGTAAAATGGCAACCAACAGACGACAAATATCATAACAACCGTGATGACCAGCAAGGCAACACGACGGGAACCGGTAGATTTCCTCGGGTTTTCTGATCTCGGTCCTTTGGTACGTAGAATAAATACTAAGAGACGCAGGTAACAACATGATATGATTGTGATGGGAAGGGCAAAGCCCATGAAAAATGTGAAAATTGCAAAATATGTTTTAAAAATATCTATTGGCCAGATGACATCACACCTTAATCTATTAGACCCGATATCGAATGTTGAGGAATACATCCAGAGTGGCAATGTCACTATTATAGATAAACACCACAGGCAACAGTTCACAATTCGAGCATTCCGAACGGTTCGATATTTTATTGAGGTGATTCCATGTACTATGGCAAAGTATCTATCGATGCTCATTGCAGTCAAAATAAATATACCAGTGAACATATTCATGCCGTCCACGGCAAAGACAATTTTACAGATAGCCTTTCCGAAGATCCAGTTATTAGCAGCATATTGGTAGGCTAGAAAGGGCATACTAAGCATAAAAAGCAAGTCTGCAAAAGCTAAATTTACAATGTAAATGTTTGGCACGGTTCGCATGTTGGTGAAGCGTAACAGAACTGCGATCACAACGCCGTTGCCGATAATTCCTAGCAGACATACAAAACCGAAGAACGACGGGATGACCGTGGTTCGTATCCATAACGGCCATTGGTGTCCCGGCAACTCGGTGTCGTTGAGCGAAGAATCGTTGAAAAGAGCTGTGTCATATGCCGAAACCGGTGTCACATTCATTTTGCGCACAAGTTCGGTGGAAGAGATTTCGCCTGTCGTCAAAGTGCTCACACAATCAGTCATAGTTGAGGTGAATGGTATTTCCATGGCAATTTCCAAGCAGACGCGGTTTCTTCAGGACATCTGGCGACTGATGACGTCAGCAAACATTTCTGTCGAAATGAAAGTATTCCAGAGTCGGTGGTGACGAAAGAGCGACTTGTGCGCCTATGATACGGTGTAAAATCAGCGGCTGTCCTCGTGCGTACGTATACTGTCTATCTAATAATGCTTAGACTCTCTGGATTTTTTAAAGCAATCCAGAACGCATCAGCGGACTAATGTGATTGTGAAATATGCAGTACTCTCAAGGCATGTCAATAAATGCAAATCGTCTGATAAATAGCAGTTGACTGGATGTACTAGAACAATCTAAGTATCAAGTGACCGGCTTTCGTAGTCATGATCAGGTTCGGAGTTATGCTCAAACGGTGTCACTTTACCGTAGTGACATACGTAAAGACTCGCAGGTGATACTTCGCCAATTAACTGTCATTGTTGAAGTCCTCTCAAATGGCCGCCCAATAAAATGATCGAATATTCAAATTGATCCACGAGCTTGTTTGCGTACCGTTTCATTGACAAATAAGCATTACTGTATACTATTGGTATGAAGCGTACTTGAAATTGACCTCGTCTAAGGTCGAATCATTTGTAGAAATTGTCGCAGTGACAACACATCCACTACAGAAGAATTTTAGACTGGTTGGAGTTTACACTCAGATTAAGCACAGTTCATTAAGATTGTTGAAAACGATATTAACATTTCGAAAACCAATGGCGTAAACTCCAGGGGAACAATACAGACAAAGCTAAGCATGCGGTGACGTCATGATAATGATGCTTGTAAGTTTGTAAGTAGTCGTATGGTGATTTCTTTCCTTTTGATAGACAGATCGGGCAAATTACACACTGCCTTTCAATGGCACAACCCAATATATAATCAGGATATACGGGAAGCCATTGCTGTATGTACATCCTAGGGAGTTTTATTCCATTTTATAAACGTCGCGTAATCAGCAGAGAAAATATTGTACTGTGTGAAGCCTGAATCAGTGATTATAGCAGCATGTAAAAGAAATAGCTTGTGCCTCATAATGCGATTGGTCACAGGTGTTTCATGCTGGTTACTGTAGGCTTTGAATAGATTAGAATCATTCTCTTCTGTACAGTCTATACTTTGTCAACCGATGGTGACCTGTTAATTATTCTATAAATATTCCAAACAATGTTTGCTTTATCATACTTGTGTGTGGGTTTCAAGAGTTCACCCCCTGGCCGATGTATTAACCATAAATGCTGGGGGAAAAATGAGATCTGAAGCCTTGTCAGGTTATCGCTAAATTTATGTATGTACATTTTCGTTTCTTGAACACTTGGTAGTAGAAAAGTTGTGTCTTTTATTTAGAACGCGAACCCTACCTTACTGAAATCACGCGATTTGCATACCAAATCGATATCTGAGCCTACAATGAACTTCGGGTGTGGTGGAATTCCCGCTGACATGTTAGTCGTGTAAAATAACTACACTACAAAAAGGTTGTGGAACGGTGAAAAGCAACTGGAACTGAAGAGAAACGCCATCTTACTAACTTACAGTGGCACACGTAACACTCCACTATAACCATCAACCAGGAAAACATGATTGCATAGCTCGTGGTGATTATTTCGTGTTTGAATATTTTAAAAAGTACTTTACATAATAATCATTGATAAAAAATCTAATAATCAAAGTGGCAACTAGTTTCCAATCAACTCCATGGCCAACCTCTTTGCTTCTGATGGCCACGAAACATCTATTAACACATTGTACCAATGTCAAATTAAATCAACTGAAATCCTCGCATTTGGATATTCCTCCAAGAATCCTCATAAAAGATGATAAACTTGGAGGCGACCATTACAGAGATTATAACAATTTACGACGTTAAGCGGATGGAGGTTTACATTGAAGTAAATATTAAACCGACCTTACGAATGAAATTAATCATACTAAAGGTAAAAAGAGGCCATTGTTTTCCAAGCAATGGGGATTAAGTTTATGTCTGCATTCTATTATGGGAGACAGAAAGTCGTGCATTGAGTCCTTGTATCCTGCCGTGTGAGTGACAGGAATCCAATATTGCTAATATATCGTCAGATTTCAGTTCGAATATTTCCCTTATCAGCATATATATATGCATTAGCTTTGAAATAATGGTACTTTCTTTAGACTAGACAGGAAAACAGAAGCTAAATATTTAATTTGATTGTGTTTGAAATCAGAAACCTTCGTGAAGGATATCATGATGAAACAATTGATGTTTCATTTTCTGATTATGCTAGCATATGAATGTGGTCCTATAAGAACTATTATTAACTACACATTGGAGACTATAGTCGAATTTCCGGTTCCAAGATGCATTGCTCGAGAGGACGTTGCTTACGTTGTTAGATCTAGTCTTGTTTTGTTTTTATTACATTGTACATTTGAAATAACATTTTCATCAGGAAATGATGGTAAGATATGTTGACCTCTTTAATTATGAGTGATTTTATAGAACAAAGACGAAACGCCATCTATGACAGAGTAGGATTTTACGGGTAAACCCAGGGTACCGTCATGTGACAATCATCCCCCTGAGTAGCGCGTGCAAACCCCTCCGCGCGTACAGAATACATGGCATTGTATGGAGAGACGCGCAATACATCTTGGAACCGGCAACAGGTCTATTAAAGTCGAATACGTTTCACATCCTTTTGTTACATGTATTAACTATTACACTTCCGTACAGTAACCAATCATAGAATTGATTGCATAAAACAACAAACCCACTGAACAGATGACAAAAACGTTTTGCTGTTGAACGTGAAAAGTTTTATCTCTGTCTTCAATGTTAGGGTTGATGTCACAATAAGGCTATACACAAAAGTTTTAAAGAGCTGGCGTTTCAGGAGACCTTGACAGAAATTTTCAAAGTGAAATGACTAAAATAATTCTTTCTATGTCAATTCAAGAAGTTGAATAAACAAAAGATTCCATTTATTAAATGTCTGTATCTCAAAGGTAATAAGCTTACTTTTTATATCTTGACCTCAAATGTCTTTGATGTCACCACCATAAATTGTACTATCGGCTATTCAACCAAAAACTAGTGTATACACGAGCTGGCATATGTGGTTCATAGCTAATTAGAAAGCTTAATTATGAACCTTTTGTATGGTCTGTAACCTTAATATTCTTTCGAAGTAAAATGTGTACAATAGTGATACAGAAAAGGGGAAACTCTAAAAAATTATTTTTACAAATATTTTTTATCCTATGGAGTTTACTACTGTTATAGGTCTTATAGGTGCAGTATTAAGAAAAGGGGTATTGGATGGGGTAAAGAGGAAAGACAAGGCTTTCTGCACCCATGCTTGGAATACAATGAACATACTATATAATGCTGGAGGAGGTTTTGAGGTTTTGTGAGTTACTGAACAGCAGTATTGTCATACATTTGAGGATGTTTCCCCAAGAACAGCCCTAAATAATAAGGATTACCAGAGTACAGTCCTTTTAGATTATCTTGAAGAGT